>NW_016107480.1:4400739-4405519 GCF_001604975.1 Cebus imitator | reverse complement strand
GCATGTTCTCACTCATAGGCGGGTGTTGAACAATGAGAACACATGGACACAGGGAGGGGAGCACTACACACTGGGGTCAGTTGGGGGGAAATAGGGGAGGGACGGTGGGGGGTGGGAAGCTGGGGAGAGATAGCAAGGGGAGAAATGCCAGATGTAGGTGATGGGGAGGAAGGCAGCAAATCACACTGCCACGGGTGTTCCTATGCAACAATTTTGCATGTTCTTCACATGTACCCCAAAAACTAAAATGCAATAAAATAAATAAATGGGAAAAAAAAATCATTGTGCTGCTGTGATATAATTATAACCCTTAGGAATAGAATTTCTCTGCATGCATCCATTAAGAAAAATATAGTGAGTTATTATTATTAGAGTTTAAGAGGTAATTTCTCAAAAAAGATTATCATTATATTTATTTTTACCTCTCTTCTATTCATCTTCCCAACATTAGCCAACATTACTACCAGTGACATAGGACTCTTTTCATTAAATAGGATTTATACCCTATACATTTACAGGGAATCTTTAATAAGGTTCCGTCAGGTTCCAGGAATTTTGTTTATGTGGTGTGTATATGTGCTCAGCTATGCACAATTAATCAGCGTTTTCAAAGTAGAATCAAGTTAACTTACCTCCAAGAGTTCCCCCACTACCGCCCCACCAAATTAATACTGTCACTCTTTCTAGAACCCGAGCAGTAAGGAATTTGGGCTTTAAGTAGAGATGTGTCTGTGTGGATTATTTCTACATCAGAAAACAAATAACCATTGTTTGCTTTAACCAGTGCCCTTTTAGTCAACCCACAAAATAGACTTTGTACTTTTTTTAATTTATAAAGCAAAATTCACATCAACTAAATTGGATTTGGCATTATTTTAAGAGGAAACGTTATTCATTACATTCAGTTCTCTAATAATCTTCTTCTTGGCTTGGAAAGGTGAACATGAGGTTATCATGCAGGTTCATGGAAAGAAAAATGATGGTCTCGGGGGAAAGGGGAGTTTAGACATCTCCAAAGTAATGGTCAGGGGTGTTGTTCAAGAGCTTCTCTATCCAGTGCTGCCAAGAGTACATTTCATTCTAACCATAGACCATGGCAGCTATTCAAGAAGTATATTCCATGAATTGTGAAAGTTTTTTACATATTTATTATAAGATATTTGCAATTGTTTCTTGACACACTTGAGTGTTAAATATTTGGCTATACATTTTACATATGTAACCCCAAATAACTCAATGAAATACCCTCATTTTACAGAAGGTGAAACTGAGGTTTAGTGAATTTGAGAAATGCTCCAGATTATACTTGGACCTGGAAAAATCAGGACTAAAACCAAGCATGTCAAGCACCAAAGGTGGTACTTTTACCCAAAACAACACTCTGTCTCCTATTCTGCCATTCACCCTCCAGCTCTAGAACTGCTCCTCATTTACAACAGAGAAGTTTCCATGTCCATGTTTCTACACTGGTGTTCTTGCTGTCATTGGTACCATCTTTGTTGCAAATGCAATCATTCCTCGATAATACCATATTTAAAAGAACCATTGAATAAGTACGATTTTAATTACCCAATGTATCAGCAAAGGACAGAGGTGGTAAAATGTAACTTTCTTCATTTACAACTGAGAACATAGAGAAGTGAGTTTGCCTGCAGGGCTTACCGTGGAAGAGAAAAGAGAACTTAGAAACCAGTTACTTAAATATTAGATCCACAAGCACAGTGTTCAGAACAGAGGTTTCCTAAACACCCTGACCTTACAGCTATCCTCATGCAGTAGTTTATCACCAAAAAATACATTAATACACAGGCGTGCAAATGGAAATGATACCTGCTACTAATTATCTTTCTAGAAATGATAGTGGGCTTTAGTTTAGACAATAAGTACTTTCAGGATACAGACATCTTTTAAATAGATAGCATGATTTTTCTATTTAAATTAATGATCTGGGAGGAAAAAAATCAATAATGGTACTAGCTATTAAAAATAAATCTGTATTTTTCACATTCGACTATTCTAAATAAACCGTTTGTAGTAGGGTTGGCAAACATGCTCATACTCAATTTCATTCTGTGCAAGCATGGCACATGTGAGGGACTCACGGTTTGTTTGTTGATGTTGGCTGAGTTAAAGCTTCCATTGCTATCTGAACATGTGAAAGTTTTCAAACCCGCTAACGTGGAGTTTGCACCTGACAGAAGGGAAAAACATTTTAACAAGCTTTATTGCATCTGTTGAGAGAAAATGAAACGAAGTTTGCAGTGATATTTGCTTTCTTACAGAGCCGGTGAGAAAGCTGTGGAAAGATAAACATAGAAAAAAAAAAAAGAGAGAGAGAGAGAACTCACTCAAATTATGCTTTTCTTTCTCATTTCTTGTTTTTCTGACTCCCACCTATTTTTCTCTATAATTTTCTGCCCAGGCTGAAAAGTATAAAATCCTTTTACATCTCTATATGCCAATTTCCACAGCTTCTGCTTCTTGCTAGCTGGCAAGTAAAACGTGGTCCAGCCAGAAGACTGCACGCTGGTTGCTATGTCCTGCACACCAGAAAATCCCAAGGAAAGGGGCAGAACTCTTTTCAAATGGCCATGAAAAGCGCTATACTGGAGAAAGAGAGGGGCTGTATCTTACGGTTTTTTAAGCTGGGCATCTTTGAATCAAAATAATTTCCTAACCCTTTTACTAGCTTACTATATCCTGCCCGCTTCCAAAAAATATACACAAAATTTGCTTTCTGGATTCAACATGTAGGTCACTTCATTCAAGCTTCTGCTCGAATGTCACCACCTCAGAATGGCCTTTGCAAAACACGCTATCTAAAATGTCACCCCATGCCCTTGACACCTTCTATCCCATTTTCTCTGGCTTTATTTTTCTTGGTAGCAATAATCACGACCTGACATTTTACGTCTTCGGTTCATTTATTTATTGTTTCTCTCTCCTTCCAGCAAGTAGGTACCATGAAAATAGACTGATTGACCACTGTACCCCAAATGCATTGAACAGGACCCCGCATCTGATAAAGACTCAATATATATTTGAAGAATTAATTAGATACCTGTGAAAACAAGCTGAACCATATGGAGCTGGCAGCAAAATACTGACATGCTATTTTCTGAGGTCATTTGTTCTCACCTAATTCTGCCTGAAGAAAACCTTTTCAGAGAGGCAATCTTTAGTCCAAGTTTCTTCCACTTCTTTCTTCTGTTCTCTGTGTAGTCAGCCCAAAGGATATTTGAGTTCAATTTGCAGAGAAATGCCATAGATAGAAATGATAATGTCCCTTCAACTTAAAAGGGCCGAGCATGTTTTGAAAGTGTTTTATGAACTGGAAACCTTTCTATGAGATATTCCACTGTAGCCCCATAAAACCTGACACCCGGCTGGAATTTCATCCTGTTAAATTTGGCAGTGTTTCCTTCCTCAAGTAATGAGTTCAATTCATGTTTTCATTTAAGTTCATACCCAGATACAAATCAGTGTCGCTGCCACAGGCAACGATTTGCAGAATTCCCAGGCGCCAGGGCTGAGGGATGGCGGGTTCAGGAGAATGAATGCCAAATTCTCTTTCTCACTGGGGGCTGTGTAGCATTTACTGTCATAAGCCCGCCTCATGCCAGGTCCCATGGAGGCAGTTGGCTAAGTGGGCTTCCGGCTATCTCAACACAAGCTCCTCTCCTAAAGCCTCTCTGGATTTCCTGTGGTAATCCCTCTTTGTGTCCCTCTGAGAAAGAAACAATAATCGTTCAGGTTTTTTTCTTTCTTTCTTTTTTTTTCCAAGAAGAGAGTTTAAGAGCACAAGTGGTTTTAGTTAGGGATTCAATAAACACTTCGGCAAGAATGAGGGTAAGCTGTGTAGAAAAGACCTCGCGGTTCTTCCAGTTGTATTAATAGTTTAAGAGGGATATTTTCCCATGAGGAAAATAGGGCATGTCCATACTATGAGAGACCGCCTCTGTCCTTTGCTGATACATCACGTAATTAAAATCTTATACGTACTCAATGGCTCTTTTAAACATGGTAGTATCAAGGAATGATTGCTTTTGCAACGAAGATGGTAACAATGACAGCAACAGCACCAGCGTGGAAGTTCCTCTCCGCCTGTCAGGGAGTCTATCCTGATTTGCAATGACGCTATGACTTCTTGCAAGCAAACACCTGGACACTGGGCAGGTAGTGCTGAGCTTCAGGACAATGCTAGCACATAAGTCTTCATTAAGAACACTGCAGCTAGTGCCTCCGATCCCCAAATCAAGCTCTCAGACTTCAAAGAGATCACACCTGTTTAGAGGAGAAAAAGCAGTCGAACACAAGGTCTCAAAATAGCAAGAGGAGAGCAGTTTGAGGAAAGTAAAAAAAAAAAAAGAGATAAACTGAAAAGTAAACTGTTTTGTCTTCTTTATATGCAAGAGATCTAGCTAATTCTCTCTCTCTCTCTCTCACACACACACACACTCACACACTCATATTTGAATGGCCCTTTTATCCAGCTGTAAATCTGTGGCTCTGAGCTTCCATAATCAGAGGTTTGAAGCCATTGTACTAAGAATCTCAAACCTCAGTATAAATAGTCCCACTGCTTTTCTTCATGCCAGGTGAGGCAGACACACCGAGCTGATGGCTGACAGACCCCTCTGAGAGATCTGTTTGTGGAACTCCCTTAGTAGATAGATAGCTATGCTATGCTGTGAGACTTATTTTCTTTGTGTACAAATTGGGATAATATTTAGATGCCTAGCGATGCTTTACAAGGCCTTCTTTATTAAAAAAAAAAAAA
>NW_016107480.1:4331937-4400369 GCF_001604975.1 Cebus imitator | reverse complement strand
AAAAGAAAAAAGAAAGAAATAGTTATTTTTCTCCCTTTAAAGGCTTCTTCTAAACCCTAATTTGGTTCCACTACCTACAGTTCATTATGCTATAATTTGGCATAAAATTGCATGTCTTCCAAATTGTCCCATTAGAAGCTGAAATACAGGTATTCATTTAATATGATAGCTTTTATATCAATGTGATCTATTCATTAATCAACTAATGTGTTCATTCATCAATTATTTGTTGAACATCTACTAATTCCAGGTATTGCCATAGAAGCTGGACACTGTGAGAAGGCATAATTAATACAAGTGCTTTCGTGTGTATTAAAAATATGAGGCTCATATGGGAAACAGTCATTAATACACACTGTACATCATGCAGGAGATGTCAATGTATAAAAGTTATTTCAGATCCTAAGGCATCTGGTCCAAGGCATATTCTCTACATTACATGCAGATTCTATTTTGCTTATTCGAATAATTCTTGCTGTTTTGAATGGTTATATTTTAAGTTGTCATATCTCAACCCAACATGCAGGAAGTGGCCTTGCTTTTAAACACTGTGTTTAATCAGCTTTCATCTGGTGTGACATCAGTGTGCCTGTTGCAAGAAGCTGTTTTAAGTCCAAGAGCAAAAGCCATTGTCTCCATTATCTGTGTCCCACCTACAGATGAGCTGGATTTCACCGTGGGATGTTGAAAGGTAGGAGTTGACAACCCGAGGCTTTAGTTCTGAAGGATAGGTTCAGACAGCTGCAGAAATGGAAAATAATTAATCACCCTATAAAGAGGTACTACAGAGACCAGAATGTTCTTCTGAAACCAACGGGAAGCAGGGCCTGCTGGACTGTTTAAGATATGTAGCCACTGATTTCTTGAAAGAAGATGAGAGGAGAGAGGGAAGGTTAGGACGGAACCAGCAAGAGCCGCGAGAGGAAGCGGCAGAAGAGAAAACGGCCGACGCCAAGTTGTCAGCAGAGAAGGAGTGTGACGCTCTTGCGGAGCTGGAAGAGGTCAATAAATCACCATCCTTATCTTGCAAACAGAGCCTGTGACTTCAAAAATTAGCTCATTTATTCTGCACAATTAAATTTATTGAAGTGTGACAGAAAAAGTTTAGTGGGCAGTGAAGCAGAACGCCAGCAACAGCCGAGGCGAGCATCTGAGTGAATAACACAATTAGCTGATTTTCATTTTATTTATCAATATAATTATTGAATTGTATTTATCCTTTTTCACAGATTTCTACAATTATTACTGCTCGGGCCTCTAGGGAAAGAATTAGTTCAAATTTTCAGTCTAAGTTAATGTGATTATGGGGCTGCTAATAAAAGGAAAGTTCTTTAAAGTGCTATACAATCTTGTATTCAATGTCACTCCCATCATCGGGCTTAGAAACCCAGTCCCTTTTCATGTGAATGCGGTAAATTGAATTAAAATTTGTACATGTATGGAATTCCCCCAGGTGGGAACTGAGCTGGGGCTGGCCAGTGCCCTCCTTTCTGGGACTGTAAAGGATTTGCCTTGTATTTAAAACTGGAGACCAGAGACCAGAACATTTTTTATTTATTTTTGTTTTTGGTTTTGAATATGATGAAAAAAGAAACCCTCAGGAACTTCCTAACCTTTATGAAGTTTGGAAAAGAAAGAAGGGTAGAGGTGATGGAACTGCTTGCTTTTTTGTTTTATCTGGGCTTTATCAGGACCCGGCATTCCACTGGGTCCTTGTGAAAGCATGTCAGAAAGATGAAACAAACAAAAACTGTTAAGGTATTCACGTTCCAGAGGACAGATGGAGTGTAGCCTGCCACACCGTTTCCGGGAACCTAGTTTATCCCCATGAAGCAGCAGTGTAGGAACATACCAGCTGTATGGATCTGAATCGTCTTCCCCCAATACATCAAGACAATGGGTGCCAAAGCATACTGTTCCCGCATGGTCGAAAAATAATCCATTTCCCAGAGAGGGGAGCTCAAGCTCATTCATCATCTCCAAGCCTTTCAGTTAAATGTTTTCTTGGTCTGAGAGATGGCCAGTTTCTCTGTTAAGGCGGAGTGAAGACAACTCAAGTTCAACTTCTAATAAACTCAAGAGAGTATATTAAGTTCCAAAGAAATCTGTTGAGCACTGATTTTCAAGCTCAGAATCTGTAAGGATCATGGAGTACATGTTAAAATGAAGATTCCCTAGGTCCTGCCTCCAGAGAGGAGTTTGGCTTACATTTTACAATGATTATTCTATTGGCTGTGGCTTGGGAACCAACCTCAAGAAATAGTGAAAGTGGTAGAGTAAATCATAAACTTGAATAGTGGCAGCTCTACCAAAGATAAACAGTACCACAATCCATAAAACTTGGGGAACTGCTGACTCACAGGTGAAGAAGAGAACACTAAATTCTGACCCTAATATTTCTCCTAACATGCAAACTAAAGCAAGATTTATCGCTGCTACATATTTGGCATGATAATTTATCTAGTTATTATTAATGTGGGATAGTATTCACAGAAAGAGCTAGTATTTATTGTTACTGTTATAACCCCAAATAATTCTTTTCTTTTTTAAAGTTTTATTTTAGGTTCAAAGGTACATATGAAGTTTTGCTACCTAGGTAAACTTGTGTCACAGGGGTTTCTTGTACAGATTATTTCAAAAGCTAGATATTAAGCCAGGTACCCAATAGTTATCTTTTCTGCCCCTCTCCTTTCTCCTGCCCCCCACCTTCAAGTAGATCCCAGTGTCTGCTATTCCCTTCTTTGTGTTCATCAGTTCTCATCATTTAGTTCTCACTTATAAGTGAGAACATGTGGCATTTGGTTTTCTGTTTTCTTTATTTCTCTTTTTCTTCAACTTTCCCATTTTATCTGTCAGTAAGACCTGTCTGTTCTGCATCCAAAATATGTCTCAAATCTAGCTCAAGTCAAATCTAGTTTATGTCTAATTTAAGTCAGCTACATCTCGCTCTGCAAGCTCCGTGTGGCTGAAGCAGAATGGGTAAGAGAGGACTGGTTGTTTATACCAGTGAGCTAGCCAAGGGCCAGATCACATAGGGCCCTGTAGACCCCAACTTTAGGCTCTACTCTAAATGTGATGGGAAACCACTACAGCATTGGGATGTCATAAGCATCAAGATGTGATTCATCCTTTTAAAAGGCTCATTCTGACAGCTAAATGGAGTATAGGCTGTTAAAAGTATATGAAAATGAATTCAATAAGAGATTAAATTCTGAAGTCACAGGACACAATTTTAGAAAGATACTCTAGTCCATTGTTAATTGCCAAATAAACAGATCTCCAATGGGGATGGGGGAAGTCTCTCGTTTTATGACCCATTCCTTTGCAATTCATAAACTACCTTTGACATGACTGCACCCAATCTACGTGATACCGTAACTCAATTTTTTGGATACATACTTTGAATTAGATTTCAAATGATTACAAAGATTTAGCTATCATTTTTCTCCCTGTGCTTTTTGAGAGAGGCTAGCAATGAAATGCATGGTTATACAAGATAAAGAAAACACATAATTTGTCAGAAGATATACACAGAACATATAAATGTCTATCATTCACAAACTTCTATCATCCTGGGCTAACAAGACAGAAATTTTTATCAGTGTCAGAATTCTCCCTTCCTACCTACCTATTCTTTTTAAACTGGAGGTGGGGTGGGCGGTAAAGTGTGAAAAGGAATATAAAGTATTCATGAGTCATTGGACAAAGATCTGGCTTACTTCTATGATGACTGGACTTCAACATAAAGAGCACAGGAGGCTAGGTGCAGTGGCTCATGCCTGTAATCACAGCACTTTGAGAGGTTGAGGTGGGTGGATCACTTAAGGTTAGGAGTTCGAGACCAGCCTGGCCAACATGGTGAAACCCAGTCTCTACTAAAAATACAAAAATCAGCCAGGCATGGTGACAGGCACCTGTAATCCCAGCTACTTGGGAAGCTGAGGCAGGAGAATTGCTTGAACCCAGGAGGTGGAGGTTGCAGTGAGCCGAGGAGCACCACTGCACTCCAGCCTGGACGACAGAATGAGACTGCGTCTCAAACTAACAAACAAAACAAAAAAACCCAAAACACCACAGGGGCTAAAACTATGTCCAAGTGGAATAAATGTATTTCCTGTAAAGTAAAATAGAGAGGGCCAAATATTTCACTTTCAGTTAAAAGAGTGGAATGAGATATGAAGTTTACAAGTTGATTTTCTAGTGCCTAAGATGTACCCATGACCAAGGGCTAAATGTCAAACTTACAAGTGTTCACAAATTTGAAACACAGCTTTCAAGCTGTTTGTGAACAAGCTAAATGAACTCCAGCAGCTCTGTCTGAATATAATGTTTCCCTGAAATTTCTGTTTCTTTGGCAGACTCTTTGGACCTTGATATCATTTTCGGTTGAGTTCCCATTCACACTCTCTTAATAATACCCAACACCAAATGAACATATTAACATTTTCAAGAAATTCCCATTTTCTTTTGAGTTGGGATTCCCAGGAATCTCTCTCATGGATTTTAATGCATGAGCTGTAAATGAACCAGTGCTTTTATGGCACATGCTAGGTGAGGCGTTGACAGCTTTCCCAAAAGAGTGGATTATAACTATGTATACTGAGACACAAATATTGTTCATCTTTTCAGAGTCCCTCAACTTACCTCTTTCTTTCTCTGTCTCGTCTTATCAGTGAGAAAGCCCCATGTCAGGTCACCCTTCCATTACTGGATTTTAATAAAACACTACACTGTGGGACACAGGGTCTGTTTCCGGAGAAATGGTGGATGCATTAGGTGACAGAGCCAGGGGATAGGGAGTTAGCTCCTCATAGAGTGACACTTGGCCAATTAGAGTGAGAGATGTGAGATAGCTAGCCAAATACATTTCCCATTCTTTCTCTCTCTGTGGGTTACTCTGGAGTGAGGTTCTACATACAAACTTTTTGCAAAATCCTCATGTACAGAATTAACAATTCTATTGAGTGCCCTGCTATGGCTTATTATAAAGTAGTAGCCAAGGTGATAGGACATTGCATTCCCTTCTTACTTTGCTTCCTGTATCTTTTGCTCTTTCCTTCATTGCCATGGTCTTGTGTCCCCAAGTAAAATGTTAGCATTGAATCCTTGTGTTAGGATCTGCTTTCTAAAAGACCCAGTAAGACACAGTGTTTTTTGTAGAGGTGGAGGAAGAGGCAATTCAACCTGTTTAACACAGCCATTAAGACTCACAAACGGGGGTCAGAATTATCTGCGATTCTTTTCAAAAATACATCTCTGCCGCCTAGGCTGGAGCGCAGTGGCACAATCTCGGCTCACTGGAAACTCCTCCTCCCAGGTTCAAGTGATTCTCCTGCCTCAGCCTCCCAAGTAGCTGGGATTACAAACCAGTGCCACTACCCTGGCTAACTTTTGTATTTTCAGTAGAGATGGGGTTTCACTAAGTTGGTCAGGCTGGTCTCGAACTTCTGACTTCAGGTGATTCGCTCACCTCAGCCTCCCAAAGTGCTGGGATTACAGGCATGAACCACCGCACTCAGCCCAAAACTACAGCCCTTTCACCAACCCCCTGCCCGAGCCAACCTAATACCTACTGAGTTTCCAATGGTAGAGTAGCCACAGATTTAAAAATTCCCTCCAATAATTCTGATGCACTGATAGGTTGCCTACAGTCTAGGGAACTACTGCTACTCTGACCTTTCCTAAGACAGGGGGTTGGGATCCAGGAATAGGAGACTATTACATCATTTACTCTACTAGAACCAGTTAGCTAGACAGGCTTTACAAGTTTAGATTGAAATGCAAATATAACAAGCAACATAAACACTTACCAGGGTAATGTATCATGGCAAAATGTAAGAAAACTTACAAAAATTGATTAACCTCATTTGCCTCTCTAACTCAAGAAACCCAAAGAAGTGGCTTGCACTGTAGGGTCACTTACGCAGTTAATAAGCCACAAGACGAGACCCCGCCCCAATATTTTTCAGGCCAGTTTACTTCTCCACTTCTGACTATGAGGACAAGGCTGGGACAAGAAATGATTTATTGTGAAAGATTTTCATCTTGTTGTTGGAGTTGCCTGCCCTTTATTTATTTATTTAAAAACTTTTACTTTAGGTTTTGGGTGAATTTACAGGTATGTTACATAAGTAAATTGCCTATCATAGGGGTTTGGCATACAGATTATTTCTTCACCCAGATGACAGTAAGCATAGCACCTGAGAGGTATTTTGATCCTCACTCTTCTCTCTCCCTTCACCCTCAAGTAGGCCCCAGTGCCAGTTTCCCTCTTGGTGTTCCTGTGTATTCAGTGGTTAGCTCCCATTTATAGGTGACAAATTGCAGTACGTGATTTTCTGTTCCCGTATCCCAAAAGTCTGAGCGTAAGAAGAGGACCAAAAAAGAAGGCCAGAAATAAGAAAAGTGGTAGCAAAATGGAAAGGAAGGCCTCTCCAAAGCTATGCTTTCCTGACTTCAACTTGGGCTTGAAATTGGCTTAGATTCCCCTCCTTGACTGAGTCACTGACAGCCACATCCTTGGGCTTAATCTGACCTCTGTTGCATACACTGTAGACCTCTGATGAGGTAAAAAAGACAATGAAATACGATAAATATTTATTTTGGCTCTGCCTATCTCACTATGTAGGAAACCAAGAAGAAACTTGGGGAAATTTTATGTGTCTGACTTTCTTCTTTTGTGGGCTAGAGAACAAAAATTGGAACTTTGACGTAATGCTTCTCACTAATAACAAAATATGGTATTAGATTCTTTCAGCTTGGATACTAACATGACATGTTTTCACAGTTTATCATTTTGACAAGATTCTATTAGGGTACATAGCTACTTAACTGAAAGCATTAAAAAGAAGTGAGTTAATGACAATCCAATAAACAGATTACTAGAAAGCAAAACAGAATTATAATTTATGCCATGATTGCATGAGCATTTTTTCCATAGTTACTGTTCTAAGCATTTTATGTGCTTTTAAACATTGATCACTGCCACAACCTTATAAATATGGTATTATTATTCTTATTTCACAGATAAATGGAAAAGGTAGAGTTGGGAAAGTGGGTAGTTAAGAGCTTAAGGAGTTGAATTTGCAATTCAGATCCAACTCCAAAGCCCATTTTCTTTCTTCTATACTGTGCATACCATGGGGTTACCATAAATATTAGATAAACTTTAACAACTTCAGCTACATATCAAATGATATCATTAAGTAAAATCCTTAATTTAGAGATTTGGGAAGACATTCTTTTTTCTTTGCAGACTATCACATAGATAGTAGATTTGCTCCTCATATGGAAACAAAAATGTTTTGAAACATATTCAATCTTCTTAAAGTCATTTTCAATCTCTTTTCTCTGGCTAACTGTAGTGTCAAACCATAAATGGCTATGATTCTCGTCCAGCTAAAATTAGCTTTGTTTTAGTCTTGTTACAAAAAGCCGTTGGATGTGAATTAGACTAAGAAAGTTGGATACATTTCAACTAAAAATGAAATAGCATAGAAAGTAATTTATTTTCATCAATAAGCTGTGTAACAAAGAAAACATATTCACCAATGCCAGAGCATATAAATCACCGAGTAGTTACTGGAATAGAGTTCTGAAGCACATGTCCCATCATTAATGAGTCCTTTTTGGGTGAAGGGCTTTATCTAGCTTCAGTCGTACTGTCTCCTCTAGAGCATTAACTTCAGTAACTGTCACCTTTTGTTACAAGTTCTCCCCCGATATTAAAATGTTCTGGCTTTCTTATCAGTGGATTATCCCCCAGTATTTTTTATCCAAAGTCACTTTATCAAAATATATAAAAACAAACAAGTGTTTTATATATTTTGTTTAACCTTTACTACTGATAATATAACAACTAAAATTTATTGAGGCCAGATGCAGTGGCTCATGCCTGTAATCTCAGCACTTTGGGAGGCCAAGGCAGGTGGATCACCTGAGGTCAGCAGTTCAAGACCAGCCTGGCCAACATGGCAAAACCCCATCTCTACTAAAACATACAAAAGTCAGCTGGGTATAACGGCTTATGCCTGAAATCCCAGCTACTTGGGAGGTTGAGGCAGGGAGAATTGTTTGAACCTGGGAGATGGAGGTTGCAGTGAGCTGAGATCATGCCACTTCACTCCAGCCTGAGTGACAGAGCAAGACTCCATCTCAAAAAAAAATAATAACAATAAAATAAAAATAAAATTTACTGAGCATTTAGGTGTAAATAGGCACATTTCATACATTTGTTTTTCACATTGCTCAACACTCCGGGCTGTATGCATCACGATTTTCCCCGCTCTCTTTTTCTCTCTTGCTTCTTCTTTCTTTCTCTTCTTTCTCTTAAAACTGTCCAAACTGAGACCACCAAGCAGAACTATTTGCATAGGATCACATATGCACACATGAGAGTCATGCCTGTTCAACTTCCAAACTCAGCTCCTGTGCCTACAAAGATTGCATCGGCAGGGTGCAGGCCAGCATGTGTAAGGCTGTGAGTCAAAGAAAATAGATCCCCTAGGCTGCTTGAAGGGTGTAGGTGGTAGTAGTGGTAATTCTGTATTTGCTATCCAAAAATAACTGATGTTATTAGATTAGTGCAAATGTAATTGCATTTTTCACCATTGAAAGTAGTTGCAAAATCCACAATTACTTTTGCACCAAACTAAATACTTCAATTTTCTGGAAAATTTAGGTTAATACTGAGTCTGGACCTCACTTTTTCTCGAAAAACAAAACGAAAACATAAAACAACAAAAACTTTAAATTTTCTTTTTCTGTTTTTTTGTTTTTTTTGGCAACCTACCAAATTGATTACATGATTCAAAGGCTTAGTCAGCTCTATTTCTCTCCAAAATACCCTAGCAGGCTCTTTTTAAAAGAAGACATACTTCTAATAAATATGAATTAATTATTTGTGACTAATATTAGATTCTGTTTTGTCTTATTCTATTGAGCACATTTGAAAGGCATTTTCATGAGCCTGAGCCCTCTGTATTTTAGAGTCTTTGATGTATTTTGTTACATTGCCCATGTCGTACCCAGAAAAAGAAAAATTAAAGACTTTTCAGAATTTTGGAACCACTTTACCATGAGGGGGTGGAGGGGATGCTATTACCCTCTCCCTATTTGACTCAAACTCCCATTTGATACCCTGGGCTGAATTTAAATGACATAACCTAGCCCTTCTGCTTCTGTGGGAGATGACAGCTCTGTCTCCATGAGCATCTGTTAGCTGTTAGAACTCTGTGTTCTCCTGGTAGATACTTTAGGAGCTTCTGATATTCACTCAAAGCCCCAGGTGACTGCAAAACTCAGAAGAGATGCAGTAAAAAATTGGGAATGAGAACTAACAAATATTAACATATCATGTCACCCAATTTCTGGCCAGGCAGAAAGGAGGAAGGAAGAGACAGAGGAAAGGGGGAGGAAGAAAGAAAAAAAAAAGAAAGAGAAGAAAAAGAGAGAAAGAAACAAAAAGAAAAAAAATGTTTTGGTCAAGTGTTTTTGTCGCTAGATCTACACACACAAAGCCAAGTGGGAAGCTGAAATTAATTAGGTGAGTAGACTAGTTGGTAAGGCTTTGTAATAGATCCAGAGAACGCTATGATATCACGGACCATCACATCAGTCTTACTGATAATACGGTTGTTTTGGCCTAAAAAGCAGTTGGCGGAGGAGTGGTAGAAGTTGGAGATGTGTCTGGAGGAGGCAAGATGCAAATGAAGCGGAAGACAGGAGCAGAACGAGAAACCAAGGGGCGAAAAAGCAGGGTTGAGTAAGGCCTGCGAGGAGAATATTCATCCTGAGAAAATAATTTATTTTCCATTTTTTTTTTTTTTTTTTTTTTAAGATGGAGTTTTTCTCTATCTCCCAGGCTGTAGTGCGGCAGTGGCACGATCTCACTCACTGCAGCCGCCTCCTGGGTTCAAGCGATTCTCCTGCTTCCGCCTTCCCGGTAGCTGGGATTACAGGCGTGCACCACCATGCCTGGCAAATTTTTGTACTTTTGGTAGAGATGGAGCTTCACTGTGTTGGCCTGGCTGGTCTCCAAGTCCTGACCTCAAGTGATCCGCCAACCTTGGCCTCCCAAAGTGCTGGAATTATAGGCGTGAGCCACGGCCACCCACCAGAAAGAAAATAATTTCTTTTAAGCTTCTTAATTTTTTGAATATTCTAAGAAACCACAGTAGTTATTTCCTTATTATTGTTGACATAGGACTTCGTAATTTATTAACTCTTTAACACTATAATATGGGTCTCATCTATCTCTTGAAATCTCTCTCCAAAATATATAACTTAGTCATTTATTTAATAACCAAAGCATTATTATGATCTAATGATACTACTGGATATCCTAAAATATTAAACAACATAAATTTCTGTGTGGCATTAACAAGGAAAATACCTCATCAGGTCCATATATTTATAGTAATAATTTCGACATCATATATATGGATATTGATTTTATTTTATTTTTTTTATTTTTATTTTTTTTTTGAGACGGAGTTTCGCTCTTGTTACCCAGGCTGGAGTGCAATGGCGCGATCTCGGCTCACCGCAACCTCCGCCTCCTGGGTTCAGGCAATTCTCCTGCCTCAGCCTCCTGAGTAGCTGGGATTACAGGCACGCGCCACCATGCCCAGCTAATTTTTTGTAGCTTTAGTAGAGACGGGGTTTCACCCTGTTGACCAGGATGGTCTCGATCTCTTGACCTCGTGATCCACTCGCCTCGGCCTCCCAAAGTGCTGGGATTACAGGCGTGAGCCACCGCGCCCGGCCAGATATTGATTTTAAAAAAGTATTTCGAAAAAGAAAACACAAGGCTTTCCAACTTGTAATAATAGTCACTTGAAAGGTGTCTTGTGCTCCTTTCATTCTTGTCTTCTGTCTTATTACTAGCTAACAAAAAGTTGGTTCTCTAAATAAAATAATAGTAGATATGAACATCAGAACATCAGGAAAGGCTATCTTCCTCACATCTGTATTCCACACAGAAAACCCTAGAGGCTGAAATGAAAGGTCTTTTGGAAACTCCACCCTCAGTAGCTCGAAATTTGACACCATTATATTTTCTTAGAAATCTAAATATAACATTCCCAAACACAATTTCCTCTATGCTTCTTTAAATTAGATAAGAAAATGTTGTGATTCATTATCCCAGAATAATAAATCAATTGTTCTAAACATGAAAAATAAAGCAATCTAAATGGATATACTTGTTTCTGCTTTGATAATATAAGATTCGCTCATAAAGTTACAAATTAAGCTACTTAACATGTTATTGAAAATTTGATCATGTGCATATTCTGTTTTTGCATGTTTTCTTGGCCATTTCACAAGAAACAGAGTGAAATAGATACCAAATCTAACAGATCACCTAATGAAAGACAAACGAATTAAGAAGTTGACAGCTCTGTACTACTATTAGAGTAAAAATACATGACAAAATCAAAATTCTTCCCATGGCCTACTGACTATGAAAATCTGATTTTTCCCCCAGTAGGTGTTTAAGCAACTAGTTTAACTCAAATATACAGTTTTGTAGTTTGGCTGTTTTGTACTTGCCATAAATTTGTCCACCTCTTTGTAACTACTGATAGATGCCCTTGACTTGAATTGCGTGATGTATGATTTGAAGCAAAAATAATGTCCTACATGTGTATATACGTTTCTGTTTACAAAACACTTTCACAAACATTACCAGTTCTCACATTAAACCTATGAGCTAAATTACTGTGCTCATATTACAGAAAAGAGAACTAATGGTTAGAGTCACAAAATGACTTTCCCAAGGACACAAAGCTAGTCAGTAGTAGAAACAAGATGGCGACCCTACTTATTGGTGTCTCAGCCCTGTCTATACAATTGGCTCCTTCCAAGAATAGCACATGAACATAGGTACTGATTCCTCCCTTCAAGATCCCAACTGGGTCACAGAGCTGTTCAGTCAAAACCAAGTCATCAATTCCTTTTTCTTTCAGTTATCTCTTCTGCACCTGCCTTTGTTTTAAGATAGATTATAATACCCAAACTTAGGAAATAATTCACAGCCCTTCAAGCAAATTGGCCAATTAAAAGTGTGAGTTTATATGCACTACTGAAAAGGCACAGTAATTAGATTGGTACCTTATACTCTTCAGGCAACAATGAATTAAAATGGCTGTGTCACTTCCAAAACTTCCAACCTTAAAACAGGGATTATCTTTTGCTTCAAAGTCACGTTCAGGTAATTTTCTCTAAACAGACAAATAAGTATGAAGTTGAATTTTGGTTTTTGGATGATTCTTTGCAGTTTTCCTTGAAATGTCAATTTAAAATTTTTTTCATTTGTAACATATCCAAATAGAAAAACACATTAAACTTGGCATGAGACCACTAGACATTCAAAATTTACTTAAACTTACTTGAATTTACTGAACAAAATTTTTTAACATTATTTCCTAGGTATGACAAAATCCTTTGCCTTAGAAAAGTCTGATAAAGATGTGTACTTTCACTTTTTGCTAGACAATGCAAAATCCTAAGAACACTTTAATTCCATTTATCACCACCTCTTCTCATATGTTCTTATTCTTATGTATTTTAATTCTATGTACTTTAAAATTCCACAGACATTATAATTATTATTGTCTTATATTTAATATAAATTTAGACATAGGTGCATATTTATCCTTTTTCTTGCTCTTCCTTCCTTTTTGCAGCTCTGAATATCTTCTAAGATTATTTATTGTCTTCCAAAAAAGTGTCTTTTATAATTTTCATTAAGTGTCTTTTGGTGAAAAGCTCTTACCACTGCATTAGTAAAAGCCTTACCCAGACTCTAGCCATGTCCTCCTTACCTCTTTCACTTATGAAAGATATATTCAGGATTTTTCTCATTATTTTAAAGTTATAATTTCATTGTATTCTTGCTTCTGCATTTTTTTTTAAGGGAAGACAACTGTTAGTATAATTTCAATTTTATACTAACTTCAATGAAGGTAATATCATTTTTCTCTGTCCAGTTTTAGGATTTCTTCTATGACTTTGGCTTTGAGCAACTCTGCTGTGATGTCCTAAGTATAATTTTCTTTATATTTATAGTCCTCGAGTTTATAGACCTTTTAAAATATTGGGCTTCATATCTTTTATTAGTTTTGGAAAACTCCCAACCATTGTCTCCTGTAATATTGCTTCCACCACATTATCTTTCTCCTTTCAGTATTGCAACTACATGTATCTCAGTTCTTTCTACTATTTTCTTCTTTCTCTTACACTCCAATTTTATTCTTTTTCACTTCAATTTGAAATTTTTTTGTCATATTTTCCAGGATACTGTTTCTCTCTTTCTTCGACCTATCTACATTAAATTAAATATGTTATTGTTCTTAAAGGTTTTGAATTTCCATTCAGTTCTTTTTTCTTTTCTTTCTTTCTTGGGTTTCTTTTTTTTGAAACAGAGTATCGCTTTGTCACCAGGCTGGAGTGCAATGGTGTGATCTCAGCTCACTGGAACCTCTGCCGCTCGGGTTCAAGGGATTCTTCTCCCACAGCCTCCTGAGTAGCTGGGATTACAGACATGCACCACCTCGCCCAGCTAAGTTTTGTATTTTTAGTAGAGACAGGGTTTCACTATGCTGGCTAGGATGGTCTCGATCTTCTGACCTCGTAATTCACCCGCCTCAGCCTCCCAAAGTGCTCGGATTACACTTGTGAGCCACTGTGCCCAGACCTCTTTTTCCTATTTAAATATCTTTTAGTTTCCAGCAAAAATATTAATCTGAATTTTGAACATAGCAAGCATAGATATCTTTAAATTCTTGCCTACAATTCCATTTTCCAGATACCCTCTAGGTATTTTTCTATTTTTTGTTTGTTTGTTTGTTTGTTTCTCTTGATTCTCAGCCTTCAGTCCTGTGTCCTTGTTCTCCTGTTTTTTGGTTTTTGGTTTTGTTGTTGTTTTAGGGATGGGGTCTCACTTTGTTACCCAGGCTGGTTGGAATGCAGTGGCATGATCATGGCTCACTGTAGCCTCTAGCTCCTGGGCTCAAGCAGTCCTCCTGCCTCAGTTTCCTGAGTAGCTGGGACTACAAGTGTAAGCCACAGACCCTGGTTATTTTCAGTTGCTTGCAGGATATTGCATTTTTTTATATATAAAATGTAGAGATAATTTGAAACCTAGAATGATATCTTTCTTAATGGGAACTTATGTTGGCTGTTGGCAGGCAGTCAGGAATACTTGCAATGCTAAATGATCTTAATCTAATCAAGAATTGAAATATTTTGCAGCTGGGTTTCAATCCCTGCAAGAGCCTGTTTGTTATTTTTCACCTTATTGTAGCCCTTTGGGATTTCAACCAACAGTCATCAAGTTTACTACAACACCAAGCTTTCCTTGCTGGGCTGGAGACTTCTATATTTCCTGATCCGTAAATCTGTCAAAAATTCAGTTGATCTTCTTAGACTCTCAGCCACTAATTTTTGGAATATATGATGGCCTTAGAAGAAAAGAAACTCTCAAAGGAAGCTTTTTTCTCCTCTGGCTTTCATTCTTCTCCTTTTCACTGCCGTAATTCCTCACTACCTTATTAGCTTTCTAATGCATCAGTAAAATGTACTTTTATACTGTGTCCAGATTTTTTAGTTGATCTTAGCAGACAGCTGGTCAGAATTTCCTAATCCACCATTACTAGGAGAGAAGCTCTGCAATGTTTCAAGAGGAAAACAAATACAATGGTGTGTCTATGGTACATAGGAGCTTTACATTTGCAGCCAAAAAGGAATTTAGAAATTATCATTTAATAAAACTCTCTTGTTTTATAGATTAGTAAAATAATGGTAGCTCGTTGAGCCAGAAGGATTCAAGAAACCCTATCCCTCTGCATGTCCCTGTTTGAATGTAAGACCTTATACACATATGGAGGAGGCCTGAGGAGCCTCAACAGGAAGAAAAAGTTGGAGAATAGTACCTTAGCTTTACATGTGTTCTCTAACCCATACACAGATCCAATGGTAAAAGTGGAAACTCACCAGGTACAGTGGCTCATGCTTGCAATCCCAGCACATTGGAAGGTTGAGACAGGGGGATCACTTGAGGCCAGGAGTTTAAGACCAGCCTGGCCAATATGGTGAAACCCCATCTCTAAAAAAAAAAAAAAAAAAAAAAAAAAAAAAAATTTGATGGCATGCGCCTGTAATCCCAGCTACACTAGAGGCTGAGGCAGGAGAATCACTTGAACCCAGGAAGTAGAGGCTGCAGTGAGCTGAGATTGTGCCACTGCCCTCCAGCCTCGGTGACAGAGCAAGACTCCATCGCAAAAACAAAACAAACAAACAAACTAAAACAAAGCAAAAAACATGAAATGGAAACTTTATTGACAGAACTTGTTTAAGCACAAGCTCTTACCAATTATTACCTGGTGATGATACTATATAGATCCAAAGGTGACCACTAAAATGCGAGCCTTAAAAATGAAAACAAAGATTTAATAAACAACAAACTGAGCAGAGACACTAGTAGGTATACTATATGGAGAGACAGATTCCACAGAATTATTCTAAGCAAGTCACAAAACAAGGAAGCAAGCAAGCAAAAAATAACAACCAAGACCACCACTAGGAGAGAGGATTTGGAATTTAGAATGTCAACAATGCAGTATCCAAATTGTCCAGTTTTCAACAAGAGATTACAAGTCATAAAAGAACTGTAAAATGTGACTCATACAGAGGGGAGGAGGTGTTTGTTAGAAACTACCTTTGTGAGGGCCCAAGTTGGACTTAGAAGAAAATGCAACTATCATAATTACATTTACAGAATATTTAGAAAACCATGTTGAAAGAATTAAAGAAAAACATGACAGTTACCTAGCAAATAGAGAATATAAGTGAATCAGTAAAAATTATTTTTTAAATAGAAGAAAATGAAAATTTGGATATCAAAAAGTACATTAAATGAAATAAAAATTCACTGGAGGTATTCAACAACAGATTTGAGCTAGCAGGAGAAATAATCAGAAACATACAAGATAGAGCAATAAAAATTATCTAATGTGAAGGACAAAATAAAAAAAATAAACAAAAATGAACAGAGTTGTTGAGATACATAGGAAATCATCAAACAAAACATACATGAAATGGAAGTTTCAGAAGGAGAAAAAAGAGAAAACAAAAAAATATTACTGAAGGAAGTTCTTCAGGATGAAAGAAAATAACACTAGACAGTGACTCAAATTCACATGAAGAAATAAAGGCCACCAGTAAAGTTAATTACATACTAAAAAGTATATTTTTCTTTCAACTGAATTAAAAGCATACATAATACATTTTCTTAAAAAGATCACATGCTAGGCAATAAACAAGTTTTAATAACCTGAAAAAGCAGAGGTTATGTGCTAACCTACTCTGTGTTAGCCAGACAGACTCCATTTTGCTGAGAGCCAGACTGACTCACTCCATCTTGACCTCCATCTCACCCCTCCTGCCATTTTTCCCTTAAGTGCATACCTGGGTCTTGCTACTGTGCTGGGTCATGCTGTACTTAAAACTATGGAAACATATAACCTTTGTAACCATATCCTGCTTTGCAAGCCTACTTGCTATTGTGAATGCCCCCCCTCCCTTGATTGATTATATGACAAGAACCGAATATCCCCCTTGGTAACTGACAATCATGGGAATGATGTGTGTATACCCTTCTTAGAAATCAACAATCATGAGAACCTCCTGTCTCCCAGTTACCAGCCTCCTTATCTAACTTGCTTGTTCTGCTTCTATAAATCCTGCTTCAGCTAGGCTCCCCCTCCCCTACCTTAAGCAAGGTATAAAAAGGAATTCAGCCCCTTCCTTGGGGCTGAGAGAATTTTGAGGATTAGTCCTCTTTCAGTTACTGGCTAATTAATAAAGGACTCGTGATTCAAACTCAGAGCATGGTGCTATTCCATCTATTTTGCCTGGGTACAACAATCAGACCAAGTATGTTTCCTAACTACAACAGAATTAAATTAGAAGGAAAACCTGAAAGAGATTTGGGAAATCCATAAACATTAAAAATTTAAACCATACACTTCTTACTAACTCATGGGTTCAAGAAGAAATCACAAAGAAAATTAGAATACTTTATACTGAAAGAAAACAAAACAACATATCAAAATTCATGGGATGCAGCAAAAGCAGTGCTTAGGAAGAGAGCTGTTTGTATCTTTAACCTGATAGTAGAATAGAATAAACATACCAAATTAATAACTTAACATTCCACCTTAAGAAAATAAAAAAAAAAGCAAATTAAGTGCAAATACACCAGGAGAAAAGAAAAACAAGAAAGAAAGAAGCAGAAATCCATGAAATTGAAACAGAAAGCACTAAAGAAAAACTAATGCAACCATGAGTTGGTCCTTTGAAAAATCAACAAAATTGACTAGCTAAGAGGGAAAAAAGGAGAGAAAAGATATAAATTACCAAAATCAGGAATTAAAGAGGGGACATCACACAATCTCTACAGACACTAAAACAAAGGGAATGCTATGAAGAAACTTGTGCCAACACATTAGGTAACTAAGATGAAATGGTCAAACATCTAGAAAGACACAAATTACTAAGAATGCCAAAAGAAGATACAGAAAATTGAACAGATTTATAACAAGCAAAACTATTGGATTAACAACTAGATTTTCAAAAAAAGAAACAACTAGGCCCAGACGCTCCCCTGGTTAAAATCTCTGGATTACTTTAAAGAAAAATTTATGCCAATACTTCACAAACTATTCAAGGTAATAAAAGGGAATAGTTTCCAACTCATACTGAGAAGCCAGTATTACCCTGTTATATAAGCTAATCAAAGATATCACAATAAAAGAAAAGCATATTGGTATAAAAACCCTCAACAAAATTTTAGCAACTGAAATCCAGCAATTAAGTAAAAAGGATTCTATAGCATAATCAAGTAACTGTATTTCAGGAGCACATAATTGCTTTAACATCCAAAAATCAATTAATGTAATATATCGCACTAATAGGTTAAAGGGCAAACATACATAACCATCTCAATCAAGTCAGAAAAAGCATTTGACAAAACTCACTCATTTATGATTTAAAACTCTCAACGAAGTAGAAATAGGAATGAACTTCTTTAGCCTGATGAAAGATCTCTACAGAAAACCTAGAACTAACATCCTGCTAAATAGTATACTTTTCTCCTAAGACTGGAAACAACCCAAGGGTGTCTGCCATTACCACTTGTATTCAACATATTCATGGAAGTTCTGGCCAATGCATTTAGACAATAAAAATAAATGGCATCTAGATTGGGAATGAATTAAACTTTTCTTATTTTGTAGATGGCATTATCCTGTATGAAGAAAATTTTCAGGAATCTACAAAAACACCACTAGAGCTAATAAACTAGTAAGTTTGCAGAACACAAAATCAATATACAAAAATCAGTTGTATTTCCATATCCTAGCACTTAACAGTCTGAAAATGAAATTCCAAAAACAATTCCAATCATAATAGAATCAAAATAATAAACTAATTAGAAATAAATTTAACAAAATTAATCCAAGACTTAAGTGCCAAAAACTATAAACACATCTGAAAAAAACATGAAATGCTCTAATAACCGGATAAACATTCCTTGTTTATGGATTGTAAAAGTCAATACTGTTAAGATATCAATTCTCTTCAAATTAATATATAGGTTTAATGCAGTACCTGACAAAACCCTAGCAAGAATGATTGCCAATGAGTAGTCTTAAAATCTACATGGAAATGCAAAAGAGTCAGAGTAGCCAAAATAGTTTTGGAAAAAAACCAAAGTTGGAGAACTTACACTTTCTGATTTTAAAATTTATTGTCAAGCTAAAATAATCTAGTACAATGGATGGTTTCTAACTTATAATGGTTTGACTTATAATTTTTTTTTTTTACTTTACAATGGAATGATAATATGCATTCAGCAGAAATCATACCTTGAATGTTGAAGTTAGAATTTTTTCCCAGACTAGTGATATGCAGTATAATATTCTCTTGCAATGCTGGGCAGTGATGACAGCCCTCAGCTCCCAGTCAGGCATGCAATCACAAGAGCAGACAACAAATACTCTACAGGGAACTATGTGGTCAGCATTTTGGGTGTATCACGTTTCGTGTTTTTGCATCCCATCAAAAATGCTCATTTTTGACTTGACGACATTTTCAACTGATGGGTTTATTACTATGTAACTCCATAACAAGTTGAGAAACAACTGTACAAATCAGTGAAACAAAATTGATAGTCCAAAAATAAACCCTTACATTTAAGGTCAATCAATTTCTAACTAATTTCTAACCAAGGTTATTCAATGGGAGAAATGATGGGCTTTTTAATAAATGGTTCAGGGTCAGTTAGGTAACAACATGCACAAAGATGAATTTAGACTCTTCTTACATCCTACAAAACAGTTAAATTCATATGGATTATAAACCTAAATGTAAGAGTTAGGTTTATATTAATTAACTAATTATATTAATTAGTTAATACAACTAGTTTATATTAATTAACTAGTTTATATTAATTAACTAATTAATTAACATAATATTAATACTATACGTTTTCTAGAAAACAAGGAGAAAAATCTTCATGATCCTGGGTTAGGCAGCACATTCTTAGGTATGATACCTAAAAAGCACAATCCATAAAATAAAATATTGACAAATTTGATTTCCTCAAAATTCAAAACTTTTGAACTGCAGAAGACATTGTTAAGAAATGAGAACACAAGTCATATCAGTAAAAGCTTATTTGTAAATGAGATATCAGATAAATAACTTGTATCCAACATATATAAAGAGCATTTACAACTTAATAAGAGAAACAAAACAGGTAAAAGGCCGTCTTCCCCACCCCACCTGTAGGTCTGTGTTGAGCCACAGTTATGAGCTTCTGTTTCTCAGAATGGGGTTTGTTAAAGTTGTCAAGAGTAACGCCTAGTTTAAGAGATACCAAGTGAAACGTAGAATATGATGATAGGTAAAACTGATTACTGTGCTCAGAAATACTTGGTGATATAGGATAAAAATAAGTACAGCACGCCTAAATATAGTATGATAGTGTAACAAACAGAGGTATCATTTGTCAGACTGCTTATGCCCACATAGGAGAGAATATGATAATGTATGCAGCTTATGCAAATGAACTGCCAAAATATGATGTGAAGGTTGGCCTGACAAATTATGCTACAGCATATTGTACTGGCCTCCTGCTGGCCTGCAGACTTGTCAATAGGTTTGGCATGGACAAGATCTAAGAAGTCCAAGTGGCGATGACTAGAGATGAATACAATGTAAGAACCATTGATGGTCAGCCAGGTGCCTTTACCTGCTATTTGGATGCAGGCCTTCCCAGAACTACCGACCACATTTGTATGCATCCTTTTATATGAAATGTCCAGGAGAAGCAAATCTATAGAGACAGAGCAGATTAGCAGTTACCTAGGGCTAAGGTCGGAGAAGGGACTGATTACAAACACATTCAGAGGCTCTTTTTGAGTGATAAATATGTTCTAAAATTCATTTTGGTGATGGGCGTAAAACTTTTTGGGGCCCTGAAAAGAACTGTGGACAGAGGTTTGTCGATTCCTCACAATACTAAACAATTTCCTGGTTATGATTCTGAAAGCAAGAAAATGCAGAAGTACATCAGAAGCACATCGTGGATCAGAATGCTGTAGATTATATATGTTACCTCACAGAAAAAGACGAAGACGCTTACAGCAAACATTTCTCTTGACATAAAGAACAGCGTAACTCCAGACTTGAAGGAGATATACAAGAAACCTCATGCTGCTGTATAAGAAAATCCAGTCGATGAGAAGCAGCCCAAGAAAGAAGTTTTAAAATAGAAGTGGAACCATCTGAAAATGTCCCTTGCCCAGAAGAAGTATCAGGTAGCTCAAAAGAAGACAAGTGTCTTCAGAGCTCAGGAGTAGGCTGCCTAGGGCTCAACCGAACAATTTTCTGTGAGAATTTTTCAGATAAAGACAATAGACTTATTGACTAAACAAACAAAAACAAAGAAATTAAAAAAACAAGTAAAACATCTGAATAGATATTTCACCAAAAAGGATGAATGCTAATAAGCACATGAAAAGATGCTTGGTGTCATTAATCATTAGGACAATGAAAATCCAAGACAAATGAGATATAATTTCATACCCACTAGTTAACCCATAATCCAAAATACAGACAGTGACAAAGGTTAACCAGAATGTACAGCAAATGGAATGTTCATACATGGCTAGTGGGAATTTAAAATGGTACAACCACTTTGGAAACATTTTAGCAGTTTCTTAAAAAGTAACACATAAATTTACCAAGTGACTTTGCAATTCTGTTCCTAGGTATCAGCCCAAGTTAAAGCACGTGCCCATACGAACATTTTCATGTAAATAATGCTATCCATAATAACCAAAATGTGGAAACAGTACAAATGTCCAGCAACTGCTGAATGGATAACAAAATGTGGTATATCCCTACAACGGAATACTATTCAGTAATGAAAAGGAAAGAATGACTGATACATGCAACAACATGGCATAATCTCCAAAACATTATGTCAACAGAAAAAATGGTAGGCATAAAAGACTACATTTGTATGGATCCTTTTATATGAAATGTCCAGGAGAGGCAAATCTATAGAGACAGAGCAGATGAGCAGTTACCTAGGGCTAAGGTCGGAGAAGGGACTGACTACAAACACATTCACAGGCTCTTTTTGGGTAATAAATACGTTCTAAAATTCATTTTGGTGATGGGCGTAAAATTCTGTAACTTTACTAAAAACTATTAAATTATACACTAGCAAGGGTATATTTTATAGTACGTAAATTATACCTCAATAAAGCTCCCATTGTGGCCATTCTGCAGACATAAAACAAGCACCATCCAAAATTCAGTTTTGATGTTGTGACAGATGATACCACATACACACCAAGAGGGTATGAAAACATTTATAATGCATATAATGAGACTTCCTGGGGACAGCAGGGCAGGCTTTCCAAGTTGGTCAAATAATGTCTTCAACAGCGAAAAGGGGGAGACCAGCTTGGGTTTTTATTGTGGCTAGGTGGCGGGACTTGAGTGAGGATTCTCCTCGTGAGCAGACTTGCATGATTTGAAACTCCCACAATTACCAAAGAAGGGGATAGCTGGGATTTACCACAGGCTTCTCCAAATGTGAGCTGAAGGGGGTGTAACTTCAAAGTTGTCAGCAGTCAAACATCAAAAAAAAATGGAGAAAAATTCTTGATTAAAACTGTTGAAAACATTCTTCCTACTAGAAGGTCTTGATTTATTCCTCAAGCCATTTTGCATATTCCCTATGCATACCACAGTAAACTCTTCCAGCGGCACTTGGCAGTCTTTGTTGCCCATTCATTATTTCCCTCGCCAGATGATGCGCTGCTTAAGAGTGATCTTTAAAGTCCCAATTCTTTCATAATATGTGGAATATGGTAGACACCATAATTGCTAAAAACAGGTGACAGACTATGTGGAGCGATTAAAAGCAGAAAAGAAGGGAGCAGAAAAAAATCAGGTGGTGACTGGGCACAATGGCTCACCCCTGTAATCCTAGCACTTTGGGAGGCCAAGGTGGGTGGATCACTTGAGGTCAGGAGTTTGAGATCAGCCTGGCCATCATCATGAAACCCTGTCTCTACTAAAAATACAAAATTTAACCAGGTGTGGTGGGGCGCACCTGCTATCCCAGCTACTTGGGAGGCTGAGGCAGGAGAATTGCTTGAGCTGGGAGGCAGAGATTGCAGTGAGCCAAGAGCATGCCACTGCACTCCAGCCCCGGCAACAGAATGAAACTGTGTCTCAAAAATGAACAAACAAACAACAACAACAAAACAGGTGGCTAAGGACAATCTTCCCAAGAAACCATACTCCTTCTGTTTTCTACCTCAAGTTCTATGACTGGCTCCATCTTATTTGATTTCTTCATGTTAAGAAAATGGAAAGTAATAGTTTAATGAAAGTGAAGTTAATATTTTCTTTGTTGCCAAAGAAACAATGTTATATAAATGTTCATTGTTTCTTGCTTGACTACTAAGTATATACTTTCAATATTATGTTTTAACAGCCTTAATTCTTGCCCTTTTCCTTCACCTCCTTACATTCAGAGAAATATTAATCCTATGAATGTGGGTACACCCTGTACCTTTTTCTCCAGTCTCTTATGTCCCAGTAAGCTCCAGGCTCTACAATATCATTTTTATTCACTGGGTTAACTATAAGTCCTTATTTGCCAAAAAAAGTTCTTTTACTGGTGTTCTGAGGAAATTATTGATAGCTAATTTTTAAGTGATTTAGTCAGGATATGAACTTAAATACTCATGCTGCACATTATCTATGGATAGGCTTCAGGAATTTTTAACTAAGACGGCAGACCGTTCAATTTTAGATCAATCCTGTATAACTGTATGTAGCTATGCCATAGTGTTGTAAGGATGTTTAGCTTTGTTAGATCTTTCTTTATATCTCTGTGTGTATATAATTCATAACATAAAGTCATTGAGAAATCACTGACTTAAGTCAGAATGCAAAAGTGCTAGTCTTGGGTATAAATCATGCCCAACTCAGTAAATCATATAATCTCTTTGAGTCTCAAATTCTCTGCAAAATGAAAGTAAAAATCCTTGCCCTGCAGTAAAGCAAATAATGACATGTGGTTGGAAGCTTGGAAAATTGTGTCATTTCACACAATTTAAAGATATTATTAAACCTATTTTCAGCTCCTAAAGAGATGACCCAGATATATAATCAGTTGGGAACATAAGAGAATCATATACAAGTATTATCAAGAAGCCAAGAGCTTGTCCATACAGGGACTGTAAGTGGTTTGCAAGTTCGTATGAAGGAGTGTGTACTTAGATGATGTGATCAAGGACAGTCTTTGAGGTATGTGTGCAGATCCTTTTGACTCACTAACTCACACCCACTTCCAACCCATTCCTCTTGACCTAATTGAATTACAAATGTGTGAAATTTAAGTGTTAATTTGTCATGCCTCTTTGCCTATACACTTGGCAGGCAATACATTTTTTGGTCAACCAGATACAAAATAATATCTCTAGGTTCACTTGGAAAACTTTTGCTAACTTGGTAAGAGAGCAGATAAGGTGAAGCAACACTCCCTCCCGACTTCTTTTTTCCTTGACTTTGTGGCCATGATGTGATGATGCCTTAAAAATCCAGAACACTAAAGATGACGCAGTGGATTACCACCCTCCAGATATCTTGTTCTATGTGAAAATCAATGTCTTTATTGAGCGGTTCTTAGTTGGGTTTGTTGCAGGCAAAAGAACTTTTTAGTAATACAAGACATTTACCACATGAGAGGTAAATGATTTCTCTAGGTGAGCACTGGCTGGAAGAAAGACACCCACATTGCAATGGCCACAACTAGACCAAGCTGATTTAAACACAAAGGAGACAAACATAGCATAACAGGTATTGTTTCCCTGAATTTTGCACCAGTAACTAGAGCCCTAATCTAGTGCTACTGACAAGATTTCTCACATGTGCTCAGGATACCCTCTTGGTTTTGGCCTCTGTTGTTCAGCAAGTGTTTCTTCAGAGGGCTGATAAGTAGGTAGATAATAATTAAGCAGAGATAAAGATTTGAGTCAACGTGCAAAAGTACTTTCTAACAACCAGGACTACTCAACATGACCCACGTGGCATTTACCCTCTTCTAACAAACCAATCCTTTGGAGAAGCCATGGAATGGGCTTCCTGGGTGGAAGGCAGGATGCTTTTAACTCTGAAAGTCTAGGACTATCTGATTGTGAGTCCTTATTAGATGCTATCCTTGTGCAATAAGAAGCAGCCTCTTCCTGGCCGGGCAAGGTGGCTCATGCCTGTAATCCTAGCATTTTGGGAAGCTGAGGCGGGCAGATCACGAGGTCAGGACATGGAGAGCATCTTGGCCGATATGGTGAAACCACGTCTCTACTTAAATACAAAAAACTAGCCAGGCGTGGTGGTGCGTGCCTGTAGTTCCAGCTATTTGGGAGACTGAAGCAGGGAACTCTCTTGAATCTGGGACCTGGAGGTTGCAGTAAGCCAAGATTGTGCCACTGCACTCCAGCTTGGGTGACAGAGTGAGACACGGTATCAAAAAAAAAAAAAAAAAAAAANTACTTAAATACAAAAAACTAGCCAGGCGTGGTGGTGCGTGCCTGTAGTTCCAGCTATTTGGGAGACTGAAGCAGGGAACTCTCTTGAATCTGGGAGCTGGAGGTTGCAGTAAGCCAAGATTGCACCACTGCACTCCAGCTTGGGCAACAGAATGAGACATGTCATAAAAAAAAAAAAAAAAAAAAGCAGCAGCTTCTTCCCACAGGGAGTTTAGAATTTATAGCATAAGAAATTCTCTAGTGAAGAAAGAAAGATATTAACATGATAAGGAAGTTGTCTATGTTGCCTTATTCAAACTTTGCTTATTTTGTTTTATATGTACATTGGGGAGCAGAAGTTATTTTCATACAGTCACCTGTCTGCTTCTGAGGATACCAAGTGACCATTTAGAGTGCTGCCCCAGGCAGCATGGGATTCCAGTTTTCTACTGTTATCTGTCTCAGAAAGCAGCTTATGCAGGCCAAAAAGAAATGAAATGATGATTGTACTGCAGACAGCGTAACTGATCTCTTCCTTTAAATGCTAAAGGGACAAAGGTCATTGAGGATAATTTTGTCTGCATCACTTCTCCAAATCTAAACAGCCATGGAATTGCAGACATCCACAGTACTAAGAATTTTTAGTTAGCCTCTGCAAATTTATTCAAAACTATTTTATGGGCCAGATGCAGTGGCTCACACCCGTAATCCCAGCACTTTGGGAGGCCGAGGCGGGTGGATCACCTGAGATCAGGAGTTTGAGAACAGCCTGGCCAACATGTTGAAACCCCGTCTCTACTAAAAATACAAAAAGTTAGCCAGGCATAATGGCAGATGCCTGTAATCTCAGCTACTTGGGAAGCTGAAGCAGGAGAATCGCTTGAACTGGGAGGCGGAGGTTGCAGTGAGCCAAGACTACATCACTGCACTCCAGCCTGGGCAACAAGAGCAAAACACTGTCTCAAAAAAGGAGGAAAAAACCCATTTTATGTTAGGTACTTTATGTGTATTATCCAATTTAATTCTCACATTAATCATTACCCCCATATTATAGGTGAGGAAACTGAGCCATAAGAAGGATAAGTGTCTTAGCAAATTAACATGGGAACAGAAAACCAAATAACATGTGTTCTCACTTCTAAGTGCAAACTGAATAATAAGAACACATGGACACATTGTAGGGAACAATATGCTTTGGGGCCCGTTGGAGGGTTGCAGGTGGGAAGAGGGAGAGGATCAGGAAGCATAGCTAATGGATGCTGGGCTTAATAGCTGGGTGACTGGATAATCTGTGCAGCAAACCACCATGGCACACGTTTACCTATGTAACAAGCCTGCACATCCTGCACATGTACCCCTGAACTTAAATGAAAAGAAGAAGAAGTGATTTTTATCATGTATCAATAGCTAATAAGGAACAAAGTAAGATTCAAATCTAGGTTTATTTTGGCTTCAAAACTTATACTCTTGCTATGCTATTTATTTGCTTTATATTATTTAATGGTATATGTTTGTGAAGTTCCACTTAACACTTTTTCCCATTTATCTAGACAAAGAGAAATTGCAATAACATAGCAGCTGCTCAGTTAACGCTCTTAGGGCATCACTGTGTGTGGTTAAGATCCAGCATGATACGGTGGACAAGCATGGGCCGGGCACGGTGGCTCATGCCTGTAATCCCAGCACTTTGGGAGGCCAAGGTGGGCAGATCACAAGGTCAGGAGATGAAGACCATCCTGGACAACACGGTGAAACCCTGTCTCTACTAAAAAAAAATACAAAAATTAGCCAGGCGTGGTGGTATGCACCTATAGTCCCAGATCCTGGGGAGGCTGAGGCAGAAGAATCGCTTGAACCTGGGAGGCAGAATTTGCAGTAAGCTGAGTTCGAGCCACTGCACTTCAGCCTGGTAATGAGTGAGACTCCATCTCAAAAATAAATAAATGAATGAATGATAGATAAGCATGGTAAAGCGCCTTATATCAAAGCAGGACAGATAGACATGCGTAGGGAGCATCTGAACCATGTACCTTTAAAGTTACTCTTCATGAACTCCAACACTTTCATTTTATTGAAGAAAAGTATCAAGGTTAGTAGGTGTCAAGGAAAATTTTTCTTTGGACCCTTTCTCTTAGTTGCTACCCAGCCTCTGAAAGTCATGATTTTATTTAATCTTCAAAGAAAAACAATATATTCAAGTATTTTAGATAGTCAATAGTGAAGTTCAGATACTACAGTCATTCTATATTAAGAGAAGTAAAGAAGTCCATGGTTTGTTTGAAACTTGTGCCATGTAATATATTCTAGATAATGATGACTTATAGGAGTATTTATGAATATGTAAGCATTTTGAAATTCAAATAAACTCTATGGGTTAATCTTTGTCTAAAATAGAAAATGACTCAGACAAGCACACCGACATTCACACACAAGGAGAGCACATACCTATCCTTCATAAATTTCCTCTCGGGACTAATTAAAATGCCTCTTACAAAGATTTAAACTCGTATCTTGCTATGCTAGATTCTCCAAAGACAGACAGCAGGTGGGGAGTTTAGAAACAACATTTCAGGAGGTGAGGGGGTAGCGTTTTAACCAGGGTATATGCTTCTCACAGCCTCTGCATCCTTCTATGAGAAATGACTGAGTTGGACTTGATCTCTTAATTTTGTTCTTGGCTCCAAAATGCCACAATGCTATGAAAATAGGTACCAATTATCCATGCCAAATGTTACCCCTCTAGAGTAGGATTAGAAAACACAGCATCTTCTAAATCTGATGCTTCCATTATAGAACTATTTATCCCAGTCAAAATGGATGAGTAACAGGGTTTATAACGTCCTAGATGATCAAATGGTTAATCCTGCTTAAGCAGAGGGAAGATAACACAACTTGGAACATTCTTTCTTTTCTTCTTATTTTAAAATTGGCTTCTATATGCCCTCAATCTTCACAAGTAAGGAAGGACACTCCACAGAGATATCGCTAGGAGGCTAAATGAACCACACAGCATGTTGAAGTATGTTCATCAGCAGATGCTGCATCCTCACCTTTCTTCACTGAGTGCTACAAACACTTAGCCCTCAACTCTGTTAAACTCATCTCCACCTGTTGTAACCAAGGCAGTCTTTGTGCAAAAAAAAAAAAAAAAAAAAGAAGTCATGTGTCTTATGCAGGTAAATCCACAAAGCCAAAAACGGCATGCGTATCTCTTTATTTCTACACAAAAGAACCCCAAGTTTCCACTTCCACTTCATTCTACATCTTTTCTCTATTTGGAATCAGTGAGTGACAGCAAAAGGGGCAAAGAACAGAGGCCTTGGAGGCAACACAACATATCTACAACCATCCGATCTTTGACAAACCAGACAAAAACAAGCAATGGGGAAAGGATTCCCTGTTTAATAAATGGTGTTGGGAAAACTGGCTAGCCATGTGCAGAAAGCAGAAACTGGGCCCCTTCCTGACACCTTACATTAAAATTAACTCCAGATGGATTAACGACTTAAACATAAGACCTAACACCATAAAAACCCTAGAAGAAAACCTAGGCAAAACCATTCAGGACATAGGCGTAGGCAAGGACTTCATGACCAAAACACCAAAAGGATTGGCAACAAAAGCCAAAATAGACAAATGGACCTAATCAAACTCCACAACTTCTGCACGGGAAAAGAAACAGTCATTAGAGTGAATCGGCAACCAACAGAATGGGAAAACATTTTTGCAGTTTACCCATCTGACAAAGGGCTGATATCCAGAATTTACAAAGAACTAAAACAGATTTACAAGAAAAAAAAAACAAGCCCATTCAAAAGTGGGCAAAGGATATGAACAGATACTTTACAAAAGAAGACATACATGAGGCCAACAAACATATGAAAAAATGCTCATCATCACTGGTCGTTAGAGACATGCAAATCAAAACTACATTGAGATACCATCTCACACCAGTTAGAATGGCAATCATTAAAAAATCCGGAGACAACAGGTGCTGGAGAGGATGTGGGGAAATAGGAACACTTTTACACTGTTGTTGGGAGTGTAAATTAGTTCAACCATTGTGGAAGACAGTGTGGCAATTCTCAAGGACCTAGAAATAGAAATTCCATTTGACCCAGCAATCCCATTACTGGGTATATATCCAAAGGATTATAAATCGTTCTACTATAAGGACACGTGCACATGAATGTTCATTGCAGCACAGTTTACAATAGCAAAGACCTGGAACCAAACCAAATGCCCACTGACGACAGACTGGACAGGGAAAATGTGGCACATATACACCATGGAATATTATACAGCCATCAAAAATGAGGAGTTCGTGTCCTTTGTAGGGACATGAATGAACCTGGAAACCATCATTCTCAGCAAACTGACACAAGAGCAGAAAAATCAAACACCGCATGTTCTCACTCATAGGCGGGTGTTGAACAATGAGAACACGTGGACATAGGGAGGGGGGCACTACACACTGGGGTCTGTTGGGGGGAATAGGGGAGGGACAGCGGGGGATGGGGAGTTGGGGAGAGATAGCATGGGGAGAAATGCCAGATATAGGTTAAGGGGAGGAAGGCAGCAAATCACACTGCCATGTGTGTACCTATGCAACAATCTTGCATGTTCTTCACATGTACCCCAAAACCTAAAATGCAATAAAAAAGGGGGCACAGAAGGGACTTTTTGAATATGTATATTAGTCTTTTTTCACGCTGCTAATAAAGACATACCTGAGACTGGAAAATTTATAAAAGAAAGAGGTTTATTGGACTTACAGTTCCACTTGGCTGGGGAGGCCTCATAATCATGGTGGAACACAAAGAGGAGCAAGTCACATCTTATGGGGAAAGCATCAGGCAAAGAGAAAAATAGTTTGTGCAGGAGAACTCCTCTTTTAAAAACCATTAGATCTCATGAGACTTATGCACTATTGTGAGAACAGCATGAGAAAGTCCTGCCACCATGATTCAATTACTTCTCACTGAGTCCTCCCATGACATGTGGGAATTGTGGGAGTTGGAACAATTTGAGATGAGATTTGGGTGGGGACATAGTCAAACTGTATCAGTATTCAAAGGCAATAACAAAACAAAATGGAAAACTACATTAGCAATTTACATGTACAGAACATATACATATATATATAATATATTCATATTCAAGAAAAGTCTTGTTATTTTAATTTCAGAACAGCAATAAAGACTACAAAACCCAAGATTTTAAGCACTTTCCTGCTGAGCTTATGACTTAATTTATTTTTTTAATTTGTGATAACCACACAAAAACATACATTCTTTGGAGACCTCAGTAGCCTGAGTGCTGCGTGTATTATTTGCTGTACGAGATGAATGAGGTAGCAGGGTTAATTTCTAATTGGAATCCCTTGGTTTTCACCTCCCCCTTCCACATCCTTTCCTACAAACTTAGTTGCCAATTCAGCGTTATGAATTTACTAAGTGTTCCTGGTGTGTTTTATGGGGAGAGAAAAAGAACTTATAAACTATAGGCTAAAAAATAAACAAAAACCAAAAACTCCTTTCTACACTTGCCTTGCAACTTCTAGCTTGAATGCAATAGAGGACCCTCTCCTCTTCCAAAAGACATGCATGTTCACATTTAGCTTGACGCCCTCAATGTTCTTAGAGGGTTCCAAAACCCTCAATGTTGCAAGAATGTTTCAATCTGTGGTTTTAAATATTTCAGGGACTAAGTCATGTCCCAAATCTCGACAGAATACCCATGCCACTAGATTATGAGGTTATCATTATTACCCTTTCTTGGTAGTATTACCTTCTAGTCTAGGATTTTTGGTATTTGAATTTTTTTTTAATCTTGCTATCTGAAAGACTAGTAAAAGGTAATTCAAAGCTTAGATAAAAGACATAAAAGGCATCTGTGTTTCATATGAGTGTTTGAAGGAGAAGTTAAAGATCTGTCTGCTACTGGTAATGAACTAAAGCCCTCCCTGTATCCATTTTCCAGAGAATACCCCTGAGGGTAAGCACCAGAAAATGGCATGGATTCCCCATCCTGCCAGTAGCACTGCCAGCTCTGTAGCATAAATGAGGGTCAGGTGATATGAGCCAAGAGGATTTTGACAAAAGCAGCATTTCTCACAGCTGCAGAAGGGCTGGCACAAAAGAAAATTTAGGAATTCAAAACTTTCTCTGACTCTCACTGCAAATTTAGATGGCTACTGTGGTATAACAGTAGAAATGTAAATTGAGACCTAAAAATGTTTCTTGGATGGAAAAATGTTTACTACACGATATTTAGTGAAATAAGAAAAATGCAAAACTAAATAGTATGAACTCACATTTGGAAAGGAACAGAAATGAAGATAAAACAAAACATCAGAGAGAGAGTGAGTTTAGAAAGAGAATGGAAGTAATTAGACAAATATGTTAATAATAGATGGTAAGATGATCTATGATTATTTAAATTTTTAATACATTTTTGTGTTTACTATAAAATAGAAAATAGATATTCTAAACATATATTTAGCGGGGGGAAAGCTGTTAAGGCTGAATTGCAGCCATAACTGGTTTAACATATAATGATCACATCTTTCACATTTGTGCCATCTTGTCATGAATTATTTCAATTTTTCTCCTCCATGAAAATTTTCATCTTGCCTGTTGGAGGCTGAAAAATGAAGGCACTAATAATTCCAATGATCTTTCGATTGCCTCCTAATTATAACAGAGTTTAGATCGATGAAAAGTTCGAAATGTTTATGATGAACATGGTATCAGGGCTGAAAATAAAAGCTTCTGGAATAGTAAAGTACTGAATGTGTCACTATGAGAAATAGGAAAGAGTATAGGTGGTGAAAAAAATGAAAAGAAACCATTGTTTGCAAGAAAATAAGCACGGTAAGTTGTGTGATCATATTTCTCACATTAGAGGTGAGATCTCTCACACAACAGTTTGTCCCTCTTAAAACATAACCACAATGTTTATTTTCCTTTTTCGTACCATGGGGAAACCTAAAATATGTACTCCATGATTAACAAGTATAGCTACTGTTTACTGGTTGTGTGCCATGGGCCAGATATATCAGAAAACTTGTAATACAATATTTTACACATACTGTTGTATATAATTCTAAGAAAATAACCCATCTTTATGAATAACAAAATTGTGGCATAGAGGTTGCGCCACTTGTCCAATGATACATCCATAAAAAGGACGCAACCCACACTTGAACCCATGTCGGTCTGACTCTGAGCCTATGCTTTTTCCAACATTCTACAAAATCCTACAACAGCTAATGGGAATGCAAGATATTATCTAAAAAGCTGGTTGGGTTAAGAGAAACCTAGGATTCCTCTGAGGCAGGCAACTTTATCTTTGGTTAGGAAGTCACTTCAATTTAATATTTTGTTATGAAGGTTGAATTAGTTGGAATAAGAAAATAGTAATTAAGTGATTTAAGGCATATACAAATGTATTTCTCACTTACATAATGATCCAGGGTGTCCCAGTTCAGGGCACGGCTGTCCTCCACATGACTATTCATGAGCCCAGTCAGAGGTCATCTCCGCCATCCTCAAGATGTGATTTCCAAAATGTGACCGCTCCAACCCTTGGGAAGGAAAAAAGAACACAGAGGAGCACACGCATGAGTGTCTACAGGTCAAGCTTGGAAGAAGCACCTGTCAATTGTACCAGCGTTTTGGTAGGGGGAGCAGAGTACCCTGGCAATACCTCCAGAAAGAGGACTCAAGTTGAAGAGACAAAGCAGAGCAGAGATTCAGAAGGCTGTAGAAACAGGAAATTGTAAGGAAAATCCCTAATCAGTCTTGGAGAAATTTGGGCAGGCTGAGTTTCCCAGAGTATGGGCTTTGGGCCACCAGCCATTTTATTGAAATATTGACTGAGGGTAGTCCCGGAATGCTGGAAAATTTGAGGTTATTTTGGTTACAAATAGCATGGATAGCTGTGGTAGGGAAGAGTGATCACTGGACTTAAAAGCAGAAATTTAGGCAACTTAATCCAGACTTTGCTACTAACTAGTTGTTTGCTTTGGGGTAAATCTTTCCATCACCCTGAGCCTCAACTTTCTATGTCACTAAACAAAAAAAATATTAATTACTCCACAGGGTTGTTGACTAATGGAATGAGATAAAGTATGTGAAACGCATTGGGACTTGTAAAATGCTATACAAATGGAAGGTAAAACAGCACCACTGACCTAGAAAATGCATTGAATATGATCCCTTCACATGTGTTTCAGATACGTTCCTGGTTAATAATGGGGAGAAGAGGAAGGGCTAAAAACACTATGAGCGAGAAAATACACTGACAAAGAAGCTGTTTGGGGTTGGAGGAAGATTTGAGTGCAAAGAACCCACCAAAAACCATATATCAATCATACATTAGTCATGTATTTCAAATGAATTTTGTCAAAAATTTGAACAATCTCTTTGTTAATATTTGATATTTTTACCCAGTAAAAGACCAAGACATTTAGAAATGCAGTGAACAAGAGAAATTGAACATATTTTAGATTTAAAATGTAGTCAGCAATTAATTTTGCTTGCGTGTGTGTGTATGCATGTGTACATGCATGTGTGCATTTAAACAATGCTTTCTAATAGCTGTGATTGCTGTGATTTCCTAGATTTTACTTGCCTTTTGCTCTGTAGAGTTAATTAAATACCAGAGAAATGTATTTGCTATCTCAAGTTCCACACACTTGTGAGGATTTTGTCATTGACTTTGGTCCACACAGGACACCTTTAGAAACATAGCAACACTTAGGTGCTCTTGGGAAAAGCTAATGCATCATTAACATGTCAATATTGCTATTTCCCCCCTTAATATCCCTGGCTCACTCAGTTATCATATATATAAAAAAAAAATCCTTGGAACTAGGAAATTAATTTCTATATACTTTTAGAATATATCTCCTGGTGAAGGGTACACAGGGCTTCCTTGTACATTTTCTTACAACTTCCTGTGATCTGTAATTGTTTCAAAAACAAATATTTTTCCCTACATATATATATTGAAATAAGTATAATTACATATAATTATATAATTTTTATATATTATAAATTATAAAATATATAATTTATACATTTTATAATATGCATTATATATTCTTTAATCTATGTTAAAAAGTAAAATTATATATATATATATATGTGTGTATATATATGTGTGTGTTTATATATATATATATATAATTTTTTTTTTGTTTGAGATGGCGTCTCACTCTGTCACCCAGGCTGGAGTGCAGTGGCACAATCTCGGCTCACTGCCACCTCTGCCTCTCAGGTTCAAGCAATCCTCCTGCCTCAGCCTCCAGAGTAGCTGGGATTACAGGTGTCTACCGCCACACCCAGCTAATTTTTGTATTTTTAATAAAGATTGTGTTTTTGCCATGTCGGCTATGCTGGTCTCGAATGCCTGACCTCAGGTATCTGCCCTCCTTGGCCTGCCAAATTGCTGGATTACAGGTGTGACTGGCCTCTCTACATATTTCTAATACAAATTTCCATTTATATGCTATCCAAGTTATAGGATAAAAAGGATATTCCAAAAGAGAGGTTTCTTAGTAGAAGGCATCCTTTGATTCAGAAGAAGCCACCATGAAAAAAAAAAAAATGCAGTCACTACAGCTAGGTTCTTTCTTTTGACAAAATCCCCTAAGAAAAAAAAAAGGCACTCTGTAGGATTATAAAAATCTGTTGGGTGGGCCTTTTCAAGGCACTGTCATCCAATCAAAGCACTGTTATTTGGCATGTATTTTAATACTTCAAAAAATGTTTACTGAACATTTTTAATGTGAGAACTACTGTGCTAGACTTGTAGAGAAAAACGAAGACACCATCCAAAAGGCTCAGTCACTGAAGTCATCATCTTTAATCTCTTCCTCATTCTCTGCATCCAAATAGTCTCTAAATTCTATAGATTCTTTTTCATAACTGCCACATCATTCTTTTATTCCCATTCCCACGGCTACTTCCTGAAGTCACAGGACCAGCTCTCCCCACAATGTGCCTTAGACTTGTCTCTCTCCAATTTTTTTTTAACATCACCATCAGCATTATTTTTTCAAATTGAAATATTACGTTGCTCTTAAAATCCTTTATTGACTCACCATTTTCTCAGCTGGCTATTTTCAGTTCCCATTTTGTGCAGTGATAAACTTCTTTAAAGCAAAGGAACCTCAACATATTAAACAGCTGAAATCAATTGGTATTATATAATAATTTATCTGATGAGTCCAAACTAGTTTATTACAAGACCAATCTATGAGAATACTGAGATATTGATATTATCACCAAAATTTGAAAACAGACGTGTATAAAATTGTAATCTTGTATCAGCCTCAATATCCAATTTTATTTCTGAGTTTGGTTTAAAATTCAGAGTCGTTAAAAATAAAATCAACCGTAATTGACATTGATAAATACTTGAAATTAGGAACAGGTTTTTAAATAGATACTTTTGCAAACTGATTTTTTTTCAATTAAATAGAATGACAGAAGCTTTATTCTGAGGGTTGTGCAAAAGGATGGGAATTTGGCCACATATGTTAATTGTGTCAGTCATCTTTCATATATTCCAGTATGGTTTCTTACATATTCGTGAAGGGTTCCTCCTTCTATTGCAGTTATTAAAACAATTTTAAAATATAACAATATAAAATTCAAATCAACCACCATAAAGCAGAATCAGGTATATTCATGGTTAACTTCTTAGCATATTAATATGGCCTATGAAACCCTCTATTGTCTTGTTCTTAAATATTTTCTACAACTTTGTCTTCCCACCTTTGTCTCCAGGCTCTGGTCCCTATTAACTATTTCTGGCTCTTTAAAAATGCCATGATTGTCAGCCCTTGGTTTCCTGTCTCTCACATTTTCCTCTGTCTACAATGTCCTTAGAGTTTTCCCTTCTATGAAATCTCACTTCTCTCCAGAAGGTTTGGCCGCTCTCCTTATGCCCCATCTACTCTAGTGAAATGAATCTGCATTATGCCCTTTATTGCATTTATTTGTTTTTACTTGTAACCTTCATCCCTAGACTTGATGGAAGGACCATGTGTTGTTCATGTTTGTGGTAAATTTACATTGAGTCCAGTTAGCTTAGTAGGAAATACAATTCCCAGAATCCCCTGTATCGCTTTTCATTGGGGTTGGCATAAGAGAGGATTGTGCAAGATTCAGAGGCATACATGTGTCAGCAGCCTCTCATCCCTGGCGGTCAGTGTATTGCATCAATGGCCGCAGCAGCTCACAAGGATCATTGCTGATTCTGGTTCATGCTTTGGTAGAGACCAGCTGAACCAACAGCTTCTCTAGGCCCTGCCAGATTCCATTCCAGAGCTTCTCGAAGTCCAGGGCCAGCCACATTTGCAGCTCCATGGCAAAGGACAGTACCTTCTTCTGTAGATCATGTATGCCATTGATTTTATGAGTTCCAGGTTGCCTGCACAAGTTCTGTTTGTCCTTACCTCCCCCTGCTTCAGATACAACTTTTCCTCCCAACTGCTGACCTACCATGATTTCGAGTCCACCAGACATAGAGGTAAAGACTTCTGTGAACTTTTTCATGACTGCCTACAATAGAGGAAGGTCTAATTCCTAAAATAAATTACTTACTCAGTATCACACATAGTGTTTCTACCTCATAGACCAAGCCCTACCTTACACAAGGTTACACTCCAGAACGTAAATCAATATTTGATCCTCAGCAGGTATTCATTCAATAAATACTCTTCACCCTCATTAACAATTATTGTTAACTTTGGTGGCAAAAGTAGGGAAGATGTAAGTCAGAGAAGAAATTAACAGGAACCTTAAGGTTTGGCTTTATAGATACCAGAATGATAACTCATCTTGGATATGACTATGTACAAGATGAGTTGAGAGGAGATAAATTTGTATAAAACAATGTCTGCACATTTTTTTTTTCTGGGGAGGGATTGGGTCCATTGCTTGTCAACAGATTCTGAAAGAACCAATGTTATAGGTATAGTCCTTATTTTATAGATGTGAAAATTATAGGTGGGAGATTCCCACAACACCACAGAGCAATAACAGAACTCAGGCCAGAACCAGGTCTTATGATCTTAACTTTTATTTTCCTTGAATTCTAGCATGGAAAATGACACTAAAACAAAATTTTAGTAATAAAAATGCCGCAGCAGAGGAGAGACAAGAGAGGATACTATAAATACTTCTGAGTGCTCAGCAGCCCCAATCTCACTAATATTCTTCTGGGAACCTACTGACAATTGGCGGTCATCTGTCTGTCTTATAGCAGGCAGGTGAACACAGAGTTTAAAGCAATGGATAATGATCAAAAGGCTAGTCTGGATGTGTTCAGAGGCTTCTAAAGTTCCATTTCTGATTTAGAAATTGTCTTTAAATGGTGTGGTTTCCTAAACTATTTTTCCAACTCACCTTTCCCTCAATAAACGCAGGTTTTATTATTTCTGTGGTAACTTGACCCTACTCCTCTCCTATCCTGAAGTCCTCTTCACTGCCGCTACCATATATATGGAGTATCAGCGCCCTTATGCATATGACAAAAAGAAATACGAGTTTTAAATTTTCTTCCTTTAGTTTCAAAAAAAACACAAAACAAAAAAGAATAAGAAGCGAAACCAAAAAGGAAGTAGAGACAAATGATAGCAGAATTTTCTTGGTTACATTATCCAGAAGCAGGCTCTGTGATAGAGATTGTCTGCAGAATTTTTATTTGGGAATTCTTGCAAGACAAGTACCCAGGAAAGTGAAAGAAGAAGAATTGGACAGAGAAAAATTAGAACTATGATGCAGCTACACAAAAAGTCTTAGCTAATCCCATGGGGAGCTCTGAAGCTGGCATGCCCCATCAGCATTATCCTGAATTGAGGTAAAGAGAATGAGACCTTGGTACTCCTACAATAACTAGTCATTGGAGGCAGGCATAATCTTAACAATGGCAACTCCCATCAGCCAAGGGCATTTCCCAGTCAGGGACTCCACTGTCATCTATCAGATGCTAACACTCCTGGCAGCTGGAGAAATGAGTACCTCAATCCTAGAAAGGGGTTGGGTATCTCACCACAGCATTCATTCTGAACCATGACTTGTGCTGCTCAGATCAACTTGCTTTGTATAATAAGTTTATTCCATCCAGAAACAGCTCCTTCAACATTCTGAATGGCCTTGTGTCTTGGGGAAAGTTTTAAGGGGACTGTGAGTGAGCTGAACTATAGCCCTCCCAGCTCTGCTGCTCGTCCTCTACTTTCTAATCATTCGGGATGGTCCTCTTCTTCTAACCCTGGATTTCCACCCTCCCCTGGCACCACTGCTTCTCAAGATGGCTTACCTGATGGAGTGGCACAGACCCTCATTCCTGAGAAGCGAGTCCCTGGTTGTCATGCTTTCCAAGGTCATGACTGCTGATTATTATTTTAACATCAAAACTCAGCCAAGAAATATCTTTGGATTACCTACATGCCCAATGTATTCTTAACTACCTCAGTTTTATAACAGTAACCCTGTATCTTCTGAGGATTTGCCAGCATGTGACAGTTCCTCCCGATTGCTAGTCTCTTGGCGGGAAAACCCTGGACCGATCAGGAAATACTCATAGCTTAAAATTTAATAGGACTCCTGGAGAATAGGATCCCCCTCTGAAAACCCACGTCTAAATCTATAGATTTCACAGATGTGCAACGAAGAATAAAAATTCACAAGCGAATCCTGGGGAGTGATCGTAAACAGGCACATTCTTGCTTCCATGCCGTTGGTTCCTGGGCCCATGTATTCTACTTATTGAACACACAGCATCATTTAAGGGCTACTGATTTAGGGAGATGATTGTGTCTTAAGGAATAGCACTCCATCTTTGCAGGGTATCACCTCCCAATTAGCACCTCAGCTGTTCCTTCACAAAGCTGTTTTGTCACTCTATTATGGCTGCAACTCCAGGATGGTGTAGAATATGGTAAGACCAGGAGGTCCCGTGGCCATGTGCCCACCACCATTTCTCCTTTTTCTTTAATGTGGGTGAGTGGTTTGAATTAGATGTTATTTAGTACCTGTGTTGGTAAATCCAATACTCTTTCAGTCTACTGATGTTGTGCTGGCTGAAGACCTGAAATCAAAAAAGGCAAATCCATAACTGAAGCATATGTCAATTTCAGTCAAGATTAGTGACTGCCTCTTCCAAGGTAGAGGAGGTCCAAAAGTAATCAGCTTAACCCTAAATTGCTGCTTGGTCTCCTCAATATATGGTGCTCACCATTGGTTTCTTTTGCTAGTAGGTCAAATATCTGGCAGTAGAAGGTGTTCAATCTTTTTCAGTGAGTCGGAGCCCATGCTACTGCACTCTTGCAAACACAATATCTCTGTTAATATGGTTCCTTGGTACACAAGCCCATTCCCCCAGCACTTGTGAACAAATGAAGATATAATAGATAGCATCAACCTTCCTCCATTAGGTCTTTAAGGTTATTCTATCTCTGCTCCAGCATCTATCATCTTGGTTGGGTGAGGGTCATTCTAAGAGTCTTCCACTTGGTCTTCCCCTCTACAGTAGTTCTGACCCCGCAGATCAAGGAACTAATGTGCATGTTCTGCCAACTACCAAACACCTCTATTCCAATTAACACATAAGGACTGGAGAAACTGACCACTAGGTAGGTATAGCATTCTATCTTTGCAGAGTATTGCCGGGATAACTGTAAGTCAGATACACATCAGGATTCCACTTATTACTTGACCCTCATATACCCTGACTCTAATAGGGAGGCCATGATGACACTTCTGATCCTGAGTATTGCCATCAGGCTGAACTTTGCGTGAAGCAATCCTTGGAATGTGTGAGTATTCTTTATTCTTCAATGTATGGTTATCCAGGTAAACGGCTATAGGGCTCTTCAGGGAAGACCTGGCAGGATCATTCCTGTATATAATTCTCATGGCTTTACAGCATTCTTCAGCCTGGGAATCCAGACTCTCCCTCATCGCATGGGTTCAATGTCTAAAACCTACCTCAGGTCTGGAAATGAGGCAAACGACTTGTTAAGAGGGAAGTTTCTCTCAGTCTCCTGTCTCCTGTCATTGATTTCTTTTCATGGATTAAACTGTACTCTTGTTGGCTGGTCATTTATCCTTTCCCTGAGGTGTTGCATTCTACATCCAATCTCCACAGCTTTCTGTGGTTCAGGCCCCCTGGCTGCCACTCCATCCCTGCCATTCATTAAGAAGATGGATCAATCTTTTTCGCTGATGGTTAAGTGCTACCATTTGACTTTCTTATTTTGGCATTCTATCTGCCCCAATGCTTCCTAGGATCCCCTTTCTGAAACATTTCCTATTATCAACGCTGGCCTATAGGAACTAGTCAAAAATTCTGTACCCCTCTCATCAGCACGTCTTACCATTTTGGTGAATGTTGTCTCCTATAAACGTTCTGCAGAGCATAGCTGGCTGATGGATTTGCAGGCTGTGTGTAGAATATCTACTCTTGCATATCTGCTGCTTTGAATCTTTTAATTTCTTATTTCATCATCTTCCAAGGTAGCTCTGGAATCCCACTTTATTAAGTATGGGTTATTGCTATCTCCAAGTTCTACAAGCCATCCTACCAGCATATTAGCACCATTTCTTGGAACTTCACTAGGGTGTTAATTCTGTGTCAGAGGAAAGTGCTGTTATAATAATAAAAACTCTCCCTTATTCATTTTTTTTTTGTTCTAATCCTGTGATTTAGCACCCTCAGGATTCAGTTCCATGATACTCTCTAGCTCTTGCTGGTATATGCTAACTAGGTCCAGTGGTTCTTTCAGGGTATACGTATTTTTTTCCCTTGCCAAGCCCAGAACTTCCCAGGATGTTACAGAATGACTTAATTCTAATTTATTGCCTAGTGGCCAGAAGAGATCGGGAGGGATACATTCTAACATGATCATTGCTGTCCTGCAAGGCAGTGGTGTCCTCATTGTCTTCAAGGAAAAAGGTATTTAACAGGAAGGGCAGGCCATTTCTGCTGGCCCCAAGACTTCATGGCTATCTGAGATTTTAATATTTTTGAGTGCCCTGATTTAGGTATTTTGGGGTCTACCCTGTTCCAACAAGGGTCCTGACCTTGAGAAAGCAGCTTTTCCACCCTTGAGATTTTAACCTTTTCTAGAACTTTGTTACCCTTATGATTAAGTCTTGGGCTGATCTTTGACTTATTCTGCTCTCTGGCTGTAGGAGATATCTCTTTATGTGCTACCAAAGAGACCCTCTGACTTTTACTCTTGGCCTTTAGCTGGTGATTAATCACTCTCAACCTTCCATTGTCTTTCTCCAATGCAAAAGTTGTGCTCAGCAACAGCCATTTGAGTCCTTTGTCTTTATAATTACCTCATGTCATCAAATGCCTGAAATGTTGCAATCTGCCTGTACATTCCCTTCCATCCATATTGCATCCCAATGTAAAACTGTAGTTTTCACAACTGCACACCCACCACATGGCAGGGGCTGGGAGCACTCTACCTATCACCATCAATGAGGCTTCACTACCAACTAGTCCATACATAAAGTATATTTCATCTTAGCCAAAAGACCAAGAAACAGCTGGTCCGCACATAATCTAGTTCCCAAAATCCCACTCTAGAATCTGCTTCCTCAGACCACTTCTGGCACCAATTCTTTTAGGTTAGGTTCCTTGAAATACAGACAATGAGATGGACATTTTCATTACAGAAATCTATCAAGAAAATTTGGCAGCCATGGAGGTGTGCCACACAGATTTACCCACAAGACAACCTGCTACAAGGAAAGAGTTTGGGAGCCTTCCGATGCTACAAGTTAAGATTTTTTGCAACATTTACACTGTGATCACAATTTCCTTGGGCTTCTCCAGGCCAGTGACTGGTCACAGCAGACATACTAAAGCCATTTCTGCCTGACTGTGGACTCCTCTGATAATCACTGTTCTGATACACTTCCTCAGCCTGATTAAGACTTTCTCAGAGCTATGCTGAAGGCAGTCTGAAGTTTTTCCTACCCAATCCTACTTCCTTCCCGCTTTCCTTTCACAGATGTCAGACCTGTAGCCCAGTTGGAAGGCTTTCTTGATGACTCCTGCTTCCTCTGCTTTTCATTTTTTATAAGTATTTTCCCCAAAATGTACATATTTACATGTCTAATTTCAGTTTGACATCTACTTTTTGGAGAACCCTAATCGACACAGGAGTGCTCTCAGGAAGAACTCCTATCAGGGATTCATAAAAAGGAAGAATGTAAAGGGAGAAGTTAAACTCTAGTGCATTGGCAAGAAAGGGACGGTCTGTTTTTGTGGGGAGCTCTGGACCTGAGATGGCCCATCAGTTTTGCCAAATTGAGGCAAGAGCATCAACCATTTGTACCTTGCATCCATGAGTCATTGAATAAAGGCTCCCACAAGGGAGCAACACAACACTGGATGTGTCAACTCCCTTTAGCTGAGGACAAGTCCCAGGGAAAGCCTCAGCTGTGAACCACTGCAGCAAACACTGCTGTCAGCTAAGGGAATAAGTGTCTTGCTCCCCAAGGGGAAAATGTAGCTGCATATAGCATCTACTTTAAAGAGGAAACTTCAGACTATTGTTATAATTAAGGAGCCATGGTAATAAACTGCCCCCTTTATAAAGGGAGAACATCACCTTTGATAATACTCTATAATTGAGTAGAGTACACTTCTGTTATTAGGGCAAAAGCCAACAGAAGAGAATCCCACCAGCAGAGCAACTGGGAGACAGAGATATACCACCTATCAATGGAGTGTGCTTTGTATGAGTTAGATGCATTTCTTCCTGGTGTTCTTTGTGCCACAATGAGATGACATTTCTTCCTCTTCTCTTCATGAAGAGAACGGGAGATATACGGTCAATTGTTCAGCCAACCTAAAGTCAGGCACAAGGTCAGGGTAAAGGGAGTTCCTACCTTTATTGATGCATACAAAGCATTTTCTCACAGCAAATCACAATAGCAGTAGCTATTCTTTAGTAGTCTACTAAGAAACAGGAATGTTTCTTGCAGCACGGCACTTGCCATATCAAGTTATTGAATCCCGAATAATCATATGAAATAGGTATCTCCATTAAATGGTTAACCCAACTGATTATTAGAACATTGATAGTTTTTCCCAGTGTTACACAGCCAAGAATCAACAGACTTGTGATCAGACCCAGTTTTCCTTGGCTCCAAGAATAATTTTCTTTACACTCTCCAGTGCTTTCAAATTCACTTGGAAACTGGAGTTCCAAATGCAAATGCTTTTATTCTCTACCACACACTTCACTTTAATGGAAAGACACAAGCCAAAGCCTCAGAGGCCCTAGACCACAACGATCAAGTCCATTGATAATTATGATTAGGCAATAATTGCACAGGTGTTTGCTACAGCAGTAACAGAATTCACCTGAAGACTGGGAACTTGTTCTGTGATATATGTGCTCTCTGCCAGCATGCATTCACTCAACAGCATTTGTTCAATAGTATCTGTATTCTTCCACCTGTGTTACCCTTATTTGGCAATTCTCAACATACAGGCTCCTGTGTGCATGTGCACACACACACAGACACACACACACACACACACACATAAAGATTCTTCTACTCTTCAATTACTAGGATGCAGCAGACTGTTAGGGGTTTTCATTCTTTTTCCATATTCAGTCTTTTGATGTGTTGTCTGTACTATTCTTTCCCCATGAGCTAACGAGGCTGTCTCTAAGGAGGGGCTCAGGGGCAACCTATTAGAGAGAGCATGGGAGGGTGATCAGAATAGTGCAGCCTGCTGGGAGACTGTCATTTACAGACTTAAAGGCAATGCGTTGCTAAAGGCTTGAGTTTCAACCAGAGCTGTAACATTCCAGCCATATTTTCAGTCGTCTGAATTTGATGGGTTGCTTTTTGTGCTTTACATTGTTTAATTTTTTTCTGTTTTATGAGTAACCATTGCTTACATTTAAAAATACCTAATCATAATGGTAATCTCTATGCAATAAAATATGGATGAAGGTAACCTGCTCATAAACTGCAATGCTGTGACAAGAATCTACCAACCATTTGAATATATATGTAAATTACTGATGGTTGTGAATAGAATTTCAACATATAAATGAAGAAAATGGTGCCACTGTCTGTGTGTAAAAGCCAGCGGTGAGGCCATGTTACAGTGGTACATTCAGGTGCTCCCAAATCAGCCTGTGTAAAATGTAAGCTTATAATAACACAGCTACGTCTCCCTAAGAGTATTTGACATCCTCAAATGTATATAGCCAGACCACCACAGAAGAACAGGGTGGGAAGGAGCCTCTTTACTTTGATGCCTCAGTTTGTTCACAGTAAAAAATCAATCCTGACTTTTAAAAATGTACTTGAGTCTTGAAAGAAAAGTTTATCTGTTTTTTTTGAAGGAATGAAAAAGAATGGGAATAAAATGAAGGGGGATGGTGGTGAGAAAAGATCATTCTGTCTCTCTGCCACCCCACCATCTCAATAAATGATGGCCACATTCAGCAGACCACTCCCAATTTCTCCCAGCCAGAGTTCCTGAGTGTCCCGGCTAACTGATGCTGGATTGCATCTGTAACGATTTCCATCAATTATTACAGGGCACACAGACAGGTTTTGACAAAATCCAGTGTTAAATGGAAACACAAACAGAAGGATGGTGTGTCTAACCAACATAAACAGATGTCAAGGAGAGCAAAATTATGCCTTTTTGTAAAGTATGTCTGTGTGTTTGCGCTAACATATGCCCAGAACATGTGTATTTTGAAAGGTAAGCACTAGGAATGACTAAAGAAACAACAAAGCTTCTCTTTGAAAAAAAAAAAAAAAAAAGGAAAGGAAAGGAAATTACTGTTGTGGTTTCAGTAAGTTAAAAATGTTTTAATATTACATTTTGCCTCCATTGAGGGGTGGGAGACAGCAGACAGGCTGTTGAGACTACTGAACTGGAACATCTAGGAACACGGGGATGTGGGCTGCGTTGGTGACCTCGGTCACAGGGATTCGCTCTTTGGAACGTGAGATCAGCTTTCCCTGATATAAAAATGAGCTGATCTCCACAAGTATTCTTCAAGGGCAGGACAGAAATAGAGAAACAGATGAAACTGAGAAGGCAAGTTTAAACAGAAAAAGACAGAATCCAGCTAGGAGCTCTTGAAGGGGGCTGATGTAGAGTTAATGGTGCTGGATATTACCTTAAAAAGGTGGATGGGGATGCCAAGCTTCCCCACGAAAAGGCAGAATCAGACTTAAAAACAGGTAAGCGAATATTCTTCAAGCAGTCTCAACAAGGGAGGGCTCAGGGAATGAATGTCTCAGTGGGTGCTCTCTGTCAGGTACTGTGCTAGACACTTTGTAAATGTTATTTTATTTAATCCTTATAACAATTCTATGAGGTAAGGAAAATATTTCACATTTTGCCAAGCAAAAATTTAGGGTAACACAGGGTAAATGTTTTTCTGAGGATCACACCACACAGCTAGTATTTAAGCCAAGCTCTGTCTGCCTGACTTCTAGGAACTGGGACCCAAGGGACCTTCAGGAGCAGTAAACACGCCTGTACCAGGGTGGTGGGTGACCTGGGGGAGTTTTGGGGGGTTCATAATAGAATGTCTTAATTAGTGAGAGAAATTGGGAAAAAGGTTTTTGAAGGTATTGGAAATTTTCCAGAACTTGCAGTAGTATCAATTTGAATCTAATGAAGACAGTCTGAGGAGCTTGTTCCTATTGAAGAACATTTGACGGGGAGACCCCAAAAGACCAAGAGGCTTCTGCGGGTCTTCAGCAGCCATGGAAGTGGACCACTCAGAGCTCCCTTGAAGAAAGAGCCTGTGGTGAGGAGCAGACAACCTGGCTGACAACGTCCAGGGCTGCTCCTTCAGGATCTGCTGCAGTGATTATGCAGAGGCAATGTTCTCTCAGCCAAGGGTGAGCCGGTAAGAGGGGAAGCACAGCAAGCTTAACCCACAGGAAATTGTGGCAATGGTTAATAGAGTATAGAGTCACTAGGGGTGAAGCAGGCAAGCAGCCATTGAGGGTGTTGTTCAAATCTCTAATCCTCTGTAGGAAAGAATCAGGGAGCAGGAAGCAAAAGGACATTTATCCCAATAAAACATCATGAGCTTTTGCCACTGATTTGGTGAATGTATTCCTTTCAGGAAAGAGGAGAAGGAAGAACACGTATTCACATATAACAGGTAATTATATTTTTTTAACAGTTTTACACCCAACTCCATGCTCATTTTCCTATGCACTATTTTAACATAGTCCAAAACTTCTAGAGTGTGTGGACAGCTAGCAGAATATCACAACGATCCATTACATCCATCAAATCAGGCTGACAGGGAAGCAAGGCACAATTGGCTAACGTACTGTTTGCATTAGTAGGAGTCATGCACTCCACAAAGACAGAAATAAATCCGACAACAATTTAAGAGCTTGTCTCTTCGGTGAGATTTTTAGAAGTCCAGGAGTCAGGGGGTACACTGAGATATCCCTTCCAAAGTAATAATTAATTTGCTGCATCTTATACTCCCTACCATTAAGAAAAAAAAGCACAATACCTGAATGAAAAATCGTTTGAATTTTGGAGGGAACACATTCTACATTTAGGAGGCTTGTCCAACCTATATGCCAGGTACCATGGAAGTCTGCCGGATTTGAGAGTTATGTAAAGCAGAAAAGAGTTTCGGATCAGGTTTAAGATGCAGTTCAAGGAGCTCTGCCTCTTGGGCCATACTATTCCATAGACGTATTGTGTTGGTGGTATCACTGGTGGAATAAGATGCAGTGTGGAGCGTATGGAAAACCAGAGTGAGAGGAATCACAAGCCCTGGCCCCTGGTTTTTTGGAGCAAGATGCCATCTGCAGCAGAAAATTAAATGTCTTTTGAGAAACAGCTCCTGGCATATTACCAGACCCAGGCACAGAAAGAACCTTTACCACTAAGCACCAAGTGAACATGTATCTGGAACTTCCCATTAAGGGGTAGGTTTCATCAAACCCACCAAGTCATAAAGGTAAACTACTCAGAAACAGTCCATTGCCCAGGACCAAAGGCATAAGTTAACTGCAAGAATAGACTCTCACTTCAATCACTACTAATGCTCCTCTCCCTACTCACTCCTATGTCTGTATGGGAGTCCTCATGGGATGACCTGTAAGAAAAGGAAAAAGCCTCAGTTTGTTTTATGAATGGATGAGCCCAGTACATTTGTGTAAGCTGGAAATAGACGGTGGCTTCATAATAGCAACTTCCAGATGTGGCCTTCAAAGAAGTGGAAATCGGAGCTCTTTCCAGCTAATAGAGCTGCAAGTGGTGTACCCGCCCATCCATTTTGTACAGAAGTGGCCCAAGGCAAAAAATATGTGCAGACTTCAGGGTGGTGATCAATAGCCTGGCCATTTGGTCAGGACCCTGGCAGAAAAATGTCTACAAATTAGAGCCCAGGAGGTCCAGGGTAGGGGCATGTGAATGAGTACATGGGAGTGCGTATAAATTGTGAAGATGTTTTGTTGCATGTTACTTTCCATCAGAAAGCACCCACCACAGAAGAAGTACTGAGGAACCCAGTAGGCAAAATAACTCAGTTCACACTAGCCAGCCTCTGTTAGTGGATACCTGGAACCAACACAGTGGGCATGTGATCAAGTGGCCATGTAGGTAGAGACAGATTATATGCTTGAGTCTATTAGACTTTTTCATGCGAAGCCAGCTATAATTGCATCTGCTAGCAGCAGAGGCCAATGCTGAGTTGCTGGTACAACACAAGTCAAAGAGACCACCTGGCCTCTTTGTGATACATTAACTACGTTGTCACATACCATCTCAGGGCTAGACAGCTATACTAAGCATGATTTCACCCTTCATATCAGCAGAGCTTCAGCCAACACCACTACCAACCAGGGGCTTTCGGAATGTCTGATTCACATGCATGAGATCCCACACAGCACAGCATGAGATCAGAGGACCCTTACCATAGTGACGGAAGTGTGAGTGTGGGCCATGACAATGGGATCCACTGATTGTATCACAAATCACAACATCTAAAAGCAAATAACCTGTTGGGCATTAGAACAGCTTTCTTGACGCATGGTTGATACACCAGCTCAGAGTCAATACTCTGCAAGAATAAGGTGGTATCTTCTGGGATGAGTACATACACTAAGTAAGATACCTCCATATAGTATTCTTCCTATACAAAAAAAAAAAAAAAAAAAAAAAAAATTAGTCAGGCGTGGTTGCACGCACCAATTACTCACTACTCAAGGAGGCTAAAGTGGGAGGGTCACTTGATCCCAAAANAAAAAAAAAAAAAAAAAAAAAAAAAAAAAAAAGGATGCAAGGCTTTTCAAACCAAGGAATGGAGTGGTTCCACTCACAACGACCTACTGGAGGCACTTTGTGCTTCTCATCCCTGCTACTCTGAGTTCCTCAGGGATCAATATTCTGGTCCCCTAAGACGGCGTACTCTTGTCAGGGGACAAGTTTCCTGTTGAACTACCAGGTTCAGATGCTGCCTGGGAATGTTGACATTCTTGTATACAGGGACCAGCAAGAAAGAAGAGTAGCCATCTTGGCAGAGGTAGGAGATCGAGCTGCTGTTGTATAACAGAGGCAAAGGGAAGGACATGTAGCACCCAGGCCACTCTCTACTTGGATGTTCTCAATACCCCTTTGCCAACCTGCAACCTGATGGACATATGCGGGAGCCCTGACCTGAGATGGGTATAAGAACCCATAAGGGTCTTAGACACCCTAGGAATGAAGGTTTAGATCATATCACCAGCTAAGCTATTGTGTGGAAGTGACAGCTGAGGGTGAAGGGTGTTTGGAATGAAGAGTGGGTAGCAGAGTAGGGAAATGATGGGTGGCAGTTGCATTTTGAGACCACTGGCAGCAGCAAGGGCTGGAGTTTGTCCCACTATCTTCCCTTTTCTCAATTTTCTTTTATGAGAAGATGAAAGAAAAGGGGCTCACAGGAGCCAGGGAGTTGCTGCTATGTGGATTTGTGGGGAGGTAGAGCAGAGTGATTCATGGGATAGGCTGTCTTGCCATAGAATTGAACTGCCCATGAGAGGCCAAGGTGGATGGATCACGAGGTCAAGAGATCAAGACCATCCTGGTCAACATGGTGAAACCCTGTCTCTACTAAAAATACAAAAATTAGCTGGGCATGGTGGCGTGTGCCTGTAGTCCCAGCTACTCGGGAGGCTGAGGCAGGAGAATTGCTTGAACCAGGGGGCAGAGGTTGCAGTGAGCCGAGATCGCGCCACTGCACTCCAGCCTGGGTAACAAGAGCGAAACTCCACCTCAAAAAAAACAAACAAAAAAAGAAGTGAACTGCCCATAGCTCCCTTGAAGAGAACAAACCTGTTAGGAGGAGTGTAATGAGTGGACGGGGCTGCCATAGTTTTCACGTTGAGGTCGAGCTCTCTCTGGGCAACTTCTAGTCAATGACTAAGGATGATGGTGGCCGGGCAGTCAGTGCCAGAGGCAGACCATTTCTGCCCAGCGCAGGACTCTTTTTCATTCTTTGCTCTAGGGATTCCCATCAGCCTGGTTGAGAGTTTTTTGGAGCAGTGCTACCATCAGAGGCTCTTTCTCTTTCTACCCATCCTTCTTCCTTCCCTCTCTTCTTTCACAGATGGCAGACCTGCATCAAGTTTGAAGCTCACCCTCTATCTTCTGTTCCCTCTTCCCTTCAACCTTCACAGACATTTCTTTCAATAAATCTTTTCTAATTCTGTCTTTACACTCTTTTCTCAAAAGACCGGAAGCGACATAAGAACTATGGAAAAAGGAGTCAGAGACTAGCTTGTGAGAGCTATACTCTTGCATTTCAATAAGGGCTATATGTTTACATTTCAATAAGAATCAAGGAACCAATTCACAGTTCCTGTTTTGAGATTTCTGAGACCTTTATCACTGTCTCAGTGCTTGTTTGTTGTTTGCTGCTGTTTGGTTTTGTTGTGTTTACTTACAGTAAAAATTCCCCAAAATAGAAAGGAGTAGCAGTGCCAGTTTTAAAGAGAGAAGAAGTTAGACACTGTGTTCTGTTTTTCTGCTACCCTGAGCAGAAAAGAATCCAGCAGAGAAAAGATGCTGGTGGCAGGGAAGGTGATAGCATGATACTTACCCACAGATGAGGGGGAAAAGCTAAACATCTATGTTACACCACCTTGGGCCGGGTTGCAAACTGTCCCACTAAGATGCATTTAAAGCATTTAAGTGTCCAAGTTGGTCTTTAGTTTTCTTTAAGCAAAGCGATTTGGATTACAAGGTCCTTGGTTTGGCATTTTTGGAAGTTTTTGAATAAAACATGGTCTACTAAGGACAGGGATTCTGAGGCATAGGAAAAGAATAAGAAACAGAACTATGCTCGTCACTGTCCAGGCACATGAAAGGACATTTTCCTAAGGTGATAACTCAATTTCAGAAATGACATTTACTGTGATGAGAAGTAACTGAGATCAGTGGAAAAAGTGGTGCTAGGGCAACTAAGGAGGGTGAGAGGAAACAGAATAGAGAATATTGGCAAAGATCGTGAAAGGGTATAGCTGTGAAAGTCCAACTGGAAGAGAAAAATCACTACTAATTAATAATACTTGTGGTGGCAGGAATAGACACCCTGGCATCAAGTACTGAAATATGACATTCCCAGGAATTCTTATCGGAAACTTGAGAAACACCTAAAATTAAGTCACTTAGACATCATTTCTGAAGGTGACTAACCTCATTCATTTTATTTAAGACCACTTGAGATTAGCTGAGCCCTATTTAGACAAGCAGAACCACCAAACCCACCCACAGACTTGTGAGAAATATTGAGTGGATTTATTAAGCCGTTAAAGTTTGATGTGTTTGTTACACATCAATTGTTAATGTACGCATAGAGTAGCATCATAAAAATTTTAGATTATATTTTCTGTTAATATTTGTTTTATTTTGAAAAATATTTTATAATTACTTTCACCTTTCACCATTTCCAAGCCTACCAAAGAAACCAAAATAAATAGCATCATATGTATCTTCTTCTCACCTTTTTTGATATTCTTAGGCTTCCATAAACACTGATATACATGTATTGGCTCTTTTCTAAGGGTTTTGTTTAAGAGATCATACTGTATATTTTTCTCTGTCTTCCTTTGCTCATCTAATAGTACATGGTGGAGATAATTCCAAGTCAATGAATCTAGATATAGCTCCTTCTTTTTAAGAGGTCCACAACATTTCACTACATAAATATACCACAGTTTATTCAACCATTCTTCTCATCACAAGTATTCCATTTTTTAACAATTTCTTGTCACTTCAATGCTGTCATAAACATTCTTCTTCTACTTTCCAAAAATTCTTAGTTCTATGCTTACTCTAAACATTTTCTAAACTTCTAATATTCTTATATACCAGTGCCTTTATAATTATCACCTAATATTATAATATTCTTATATACTGGTGCTTTTATTTCTATAATGTGATGAAGACCCGGAGGAGATAGCTAGGTCAATGGGTATGCGTATTGTTTCAAATAGATCAGAATATTAGTCTGCAACCAGGAAGAAATTCACATTTCTACCAGCAATATGGGTTATGCCCTTCCCTCCAGAACTCATCCCTGCCACTGATTCCTCTCTAGGTCTTGCCGTCAGTCTTTGGTTTGGCATGACCATACATGGATGCTGATCATGGCTCCCATGAGCACCAGCAGGAGGGACACTGTTCTTTCTTTCCACACTCTTCTTTGTTGCTCCTGACACAAAGGTGGAACTCTGTGGCCGCACTGACGGTTGAGTGACAGCCTGGGCTGCTGTCGCCTCCCTTGTGTGATATCCACATAGCCCAGTTCTCTCTTCTCTAGCACATTCAGCAGTCCTCTCCCTGAAGAGGAGAAATGTCTCTCACTTCCACTCTCCTGGCAGCTGCTGGAGCTCTCAGTGCCTTAACAGAGACTTGAGGAATTCTTCATTGTTTCTTTTTATTTTCTCTGGCTTTCTTTTTATTTTCCAGAGCCTTCTCTGCTTAAAGCTCCAGAAGAGATCTGAAGGGCAAAGGGTGGGAGCCTAGGATGGGGTAAGCACTATCCATAAGCACTGTGTACTTAAAATACTCCTTCGTTTCACTCACTGCACAATGGCCACGCTCTTGGAAGAAGGTTCCTAGATTATTCTGTTCCTTGAGGCTCCAGAGGCTTAGACCACTACTGACCTTCCAGAGATGTCTGCGATTGTAGTGTGTACAGTCTGGGATCTACTTTAGAGCCACCAAAGAACATTACTATGTATGGGTGTCAAAGGGAATTAGCTTTTCTTCATTATCGGTTCTTATCTTTCAAGAATTTTCAATATTGACTAATGGTCCTCACACTCACATTATTTCATCCTCACAAATCAATACATAGTCGACAGCAAAAAACATAAAAGAAATCTAGAGAAAACTAAAGGAAAGATAATCCTGGGATGACTTGAAAGTCTTTGCTTCTCTTTCAAATATAATTTCTTTTCTCTGAGAAACAGGGTGGAAAGAATGAAAAGGATGGAATTTTTGAGCAGCATCTGTAGGGATATACATGTAAGCCCAGGCTACAACATGTTCTCTGGCCTCTGTGCCATTGGAAGTGGCAAGAGAAAAAATATGTATAACCACGGCCAAAATAAGCCTTCTTCCTTTCAATCTGTCTTTGACCCTGAATTATTTATTATTCTCAGAAGCACAATAGAGATCAATGTGATTGACATTATAAGAACCAAAGATTTTACTTCCAAGGAAACTTACTTTTCAAAAAGTCACTGTGGATAGGTTAACCCAGCTGGCAACATAGATATGATTTTCCTTCTCTCTGCATTGTTCTTTCTTGACTAGGCAGGCAGCTCAATGGCTCTGTAAGCAGGAGACCATTGAGATATAAAACAAGGTGATGACTCACTTTGAACAGGATGGAATTGACATGCTATCATCTTGTAGAGATGTAACTGCCAGAAACACAGTTGGAATTTTGATGGGTAATAATTATTAAATCTGAATAATTAAGCATATCTATTCTTAGGGATTATTTGACCTAATAATTATTACCCAGAAAAAATATGTGTGTCTTTGAAATCCACATTTTCTCACCAATGATGAGCCTGTCAATTCCATCCCAATAGCCAGTTTTTGTTACCGTCTAATGTTAATATAAGGAAAGTCACTGGAAATCACAGTTTATAACAGTATATACTTACACGTACTGTTTAGTGAAGTATAAACTATCAAAAGACTTTATGATTTATGCACAGAACACCTAACATTCTGATTTATTTAAAAACACATTTAGTGTGACCAGACAGCATTTCACACTACTCACAATAGCACCTTCACTAAAAGAAAGGAAAAGGACAGGGGAAGGATCAACATTTATTGGCCACATACAGATGCTAATTATTTTACATTCCTCATTCCATTTAATACTCACACAACTTTAATATTAGCCTTTGGTTATAAGGAAAGTGAAGATTTGAGAAACAAAGTTCCTTGTCTGGTTCACAGAACTGGTCAAGGATGAAGGTGGGATTTGAACCCACATCAGCTTGGCTATTCCTCATGCTTCACAACATGAGATATACGTTCCATAAAGCACAATTCAATTTTTTTTTAAACAAAGCAAACTATTTGGCTTCAAGCTGTATGTCGAGTGGAATTCAAAAGTCACATGGATTTGTACAACAAACTGATGTTTCAGTGCTACTTCTTGCATATGGCAACTACTTAAATTTGTGTTCTCCAGTTCTCTGGGGAGTAAAACTTTTTTTTTTTCTAATTGGCACAAGGCAACTTTTAAAGGAAAGGTGAGAACACCAAGCTGGGGCAGAAACAGACAAGTCACCCGGCAGGGGCAGAAGCCCAGGGATTACCAGTAGCTGGCATGGTGACATGGCAACAGCGGCAGCAGCATGCGTTTACTCAATTCCTCTTATTCAGCCATCAAACCAGGTGGCCACAGGGACAATGAGGGCATGGATTTATATTCAGGATGTTGCCAAATGTTTTTCTCAAGAAAATATGATTCAAATATGTTACATCACTGGCATATTCCCAAGGTCGAGGAACACCCATAGTCCTTTACTTTCTTTCTGACACATTGGAAAGGAAGTACTAAATCTGACACATCAGAAAGGAAGTATTAAATCTGGGTTTAAGAGCTGGACTGACTGTGTGAGGCCCATCAAGTGTGTTTTGTTCTGTTAGGCATCGTGAATTTTGTTAGGAATCAGCCCACGATAAAGAACATGTTAATATGACCTCCAAAAGTCTCTGGGAACTATATGCATTTGTAAGTAGTACAAGTCAACCACAGAGATTTTGTTTAGGGTAACCAGACAGAAACATGAGACAGAAAAGGAAAAGTTCTATATTTCAATGTCTTTATTTTCAATATGGGCCGATGAGTGCAGATCACTGCTTTTAAAATCACCCGCCATGAAATCAATTCAGTGGCACTGACAAATGTTATTTTAAAATGAAATAAAACAGAAAAATAGCAGAGTATATTGCCTATGGTAAAAGCAAGAATAGCTTCATTAAAGTTTCCTTCAGTTACATACATACAGGCATACATATGTCTGTGTGTACTGGGACACAATACATAGAATTTCTTAATGTGTGTCATAAATAAATTTGAAAGCCACTGGTCTAGGTGATATCTAAAGTGGCTTCCAGCTGTAAGGCCACAGGGTTCTGCTTTCATGCAAGTTGGTGGCATCCAGCACAACTTACTGCAGCCTCCAAGTTTCCTGTAGGTTGCTTAGAGATGGCTAGAAATGGTCTCAGAGGGGCTGACGTGTCAGAGCTGCATTCTGCCAAATCCAGGGCAGCTCCATTTTCATCTCCGGTACACAGTGTGTTAAGCAACAAGGTGTGCATTCATTAAGAGCAATACAGCTTCTGGAAACCAAAAATAGCTTGAAACCTGTGGTCCAGGGATATGCCCAAGAAATCCAGAGCCTGAAATCCCCCCCACAGGCAGGGAAGAGATGCTAAAATGTCCCCTATGGGCCAAATACATTATATAGACTCTGCATTACATGGTATCTATATTAGTTTATTTCACTTTCACAACTCTTTTAGGCTATTATGTCTCTCTTCCCTCTTTTAATAGTTGAATAAAATGGTTTATAAAAATAAATAAGTGACATGTTGAAGGCCATAGATTTGAATTCTGCTAGGTCTGAACCAGGCCTGTATGATTTTAAAGCTATGTACTCTCCAAAGCCCTGCTGTATCTCCACCAACACATATTCTTTATCCCCATTGCTGAGAGAAAAAAAAAGTTGCCAAATATTTTCAGGAAAAGCAACATGAATTTTCTGTGGGATTACTAAAAGAATCCCAAACTTGATTGAACCTAATATTACAGTTGGAAACAAAAAGTTGTTTTTTAAAAGCAAAACTTAGGGGTGAAAGAAGAATAGGTAAGAATGTAGAGGGAATTATAGACTGATAAGGTCTCCAATACCAGACAGTTCCTTTTAGAATGACACTCTGAAAAACAAAGGAAAAAAAAGGGAGAATGCTGAATTCAGCTTTCACAAAGTCAGGAACAGCTGGAGTGTTTCTGCATGATTTATCCCAACGTAACAAGTTTGGAATTTTTAAGTTTGGAGAAGGAGAGATGAAATGAAGATCATGTTAGTTTTGGGTTATCTTTGTAATAGTTGCCCTTTGATGCCTAGAAGTCTTCAACTTGGAAATGTAGATAAGACGTTCACTGAACAGCAAAGATCTGAGAATCATCCCCTGGGCTGCGAACATTAAGCTTCCGACCTCAGGACTACTTTACACATTGAAACCAGCCTGTTTTGTGGGCAGGCATTCCTTGGCTTACTTGCTACAGTTCAGGACTCTCCACCGACATTTTCAGCATTATGGTCAGGACAACGGGTCACGGGAGACATTTCTTCAAACATTGAGTTTCTGGTTTATTCAAATTTCTGTTTGGGGCTCCCAGAAAAATACCATGGAGACAGGACAGATGTGCTGATGAACGAGGAACAGCTGGAGAGTTTCGCTGACTGGGTCAGGATACGCTCCAGAGGTACAATGACCTCTCCTTATTTGTGGTGACAGGAGCCTCTACTTCAAGATTGGCAGGGGCCCCAGAAACCTGCCAGTTTACATTGCTAGACAAACGATGAATGGTACTGTTACAGTCAGTGCCACATTTTAAAGACCTTGTTTGGACAGTAAATTGGCTTGAAATAAAACATGAAGAATCTGGCTGTGATTTCAATGCCCAGGTGAGATGGTTTCAAAGCCTGGGGGAAAGGGCAAAGGGGATGTGAATCTCCAATCAAGAAACTAAATAGCAGCAGTTCCCATAGGCAAGAAGTATAAATGACTCCGCTACTAAGATAGGCTTACAACAGATCCAAACGAATCTTGGTGAAACTGTGCTCTAAATGCTGAATGTTAACAAGCATTTACTAAGACAGTTGCATTATTTTCTCTCTTCAGAATTTCAGAGCCTAGCAAACCCCTCTTGCCCTTCCACTTGTTTGTCATTCCATTACAGTATCTGGTTGGTTTTGGGGTTTTTTTTTTCACTTCTACAGAGAAAAAAGGCCACTCCCAAGAAGGTGCACAAGGATAGAATCATTAGCAAACAACAACAACAAATTGTTCATTCTCATTCAGGACCCTGGCTATGGATTCCACCCAATTATTATTTCTCCCACCTATTTAATACACATCAGGAGGGTACATTCATCCTCAGGAGTACACAGGCACACCAAATACTTGAATATACTCTGTTAATATGCAGTAGGTAGGAATGAACTTTAGAAGTCCAGTTTAAAGGTCTCGTCTTGTCCATAATTCTTTTTTTTTTATTTGACAGTGAACTTTTAATTCAAATAGTGCCCATTTTCCTAAAGGTTTCAGACTATTGCCCAATTCAGTGTTGAAAAATGCTTTTTCCAGCTTCCAACTTCTACTTGATTTAAATATTACCCAAGTTGGTCACTCTCAGGAGCTGATAAAGCGCTAGGTACAGGCTGTGACAAGTACTTGATTTTAAAATATAAATATGTGCCAGTCATCTGCCCATAGAATATCAGAGAAGTATCAAGGAATTGTTCTTATTTCTCTTTATCCTGCCACTGTAACTTAAAAAAAAATTTTTTTTTGATGGAAACCTCATAGTGAGAAAATAGCACCTGCAAGCACAGAAAACCAGAAGTATGAAGATTTTGCTAGAGCACAGTGAAGTTTTCAGTGGTGTAACTGAGGGAGTAAGGGCAGTCAGGGTCCAGAACTGCAAAGGTAGGACAGACGTTATGTGGGAAATGTACCCACTCTCTTTTATCTGACATCCCTTAGACTTATGCCAGTATTCCTTACTCTTAACTTGTTACTCTTTTGTTCTTTTCCTCTTCTACCCACAAGCAAACAAACAAATTAAAAAGATAACTTAATTCCAGGCTGTTGATTGAGAAATGTGGAGTAACTGTCAGAAAGCATCACAGTATAATGCCAAAAGGAAGAAGCTAAGTTCAGATACTTGAGCTGCCATGGATTGAAAGGATCAACATTATGAAAATGACCATACTGCCCAAAGCAATCTATATGTTCAATGCAATTCCTATTGAAATACCAATGTCGGTTTTTATAGAATCAGAAAAACAAATCCTAAAATTAAAATAGAACCCAAATAGAGCCCAAATACCCAAAGGAATCCTAAGCAAAAAGCCCAAAACCAGAGGCATCACATTACCTGACTTTGAACTATACTTCAAGGCTACAGTAATCAAAACAGCATGGTACTGACATAAAAGCAAATATACAGACCAATGGAACAGAATTTAAAAATCCAGAAATAAAGCCAAATAACATGCAAGCAACTGATCTTCAACAAAGCAGACAAAAAGATACACTGCAGAAAGGACTCTCTATTCAATAAATGGTGCTGGGAAAATTAGTTAGGCACATGCAGAAGAATGACACTGGGTCCCTATTTCATACACAAAAATCAACCAAGGTGGATTAAAGACTTAAATATAAGACTTGAAACCATAAATACTCTAGAAGAATAACTAAGAAAGCTCTTCTGGACATTGGTTTAGGCAAATACTTTATGACTAAGACCTCAAAAGCAAATGCAACAAAACAAAAATAAATTAACGAGGCAATTAAACTAAAAAGTTTCCGCATCACAAAAGAAATAATCGACAGAGTAAATGGTCTCCAGAATGGGAGAAAAATATTTGCAAACTATACATCCTACAAAGGACTAATATCCAGAATCTGCAAGGAATGAAAAAAAATTAACCAAAAAAGTAATTACCCTATTAAAAAACAGGCAAATGACAAGAACAAACATTTATCAAAAAAAGATACACAAATGGCCAACAAACATATGAAAAAATACTCAACGTCACTGAGCATCAGGGAAATTCAAACTAAAGCCACAATGAGACACCATCTCACACCAGTCAAAATAATCAGAATGGCCATTACTAAAATGTCAAAAACTGGCTGGGCGCAATGGTTCACGCCTGTAATCCCAGCATTTTGGGAAACCAAGGCAGGGAGATCACCTGAGGACAGGAGTTTGAGACCAGCCTAGCCAATATGGCAAAATCCCACCTCTACTAAAAATACAAAAATTAGCTGGGTGTAGTGGCACGTGCCTGTAATCCCAGCTACCCAGGAGACTGAGGCAGGAGAACTGCTTGAACCCAGGAAGTGGAGGCTGCAGTGAAACAAGATCACACCATTTCACTCCAGCCTGGTCAACAAGAGCAAAACCCCTTCTAAAAAGAAACAAAAATAAAAAACTGATAGATATTGGTTCAGATGTGGTGAAAAGAGAATGCTTTATACACTGTTGGTGCAAATGTAAGTTAGTATAACCTTTATGGAAAACACTATGGATATTTCTTAAGAAACTAAAAGTAGATCTACTATTTGATCCAGTAATGCCACTATTGTGTAGCCATCCAAAACAAAAGAAGTCACTGTACCAAAAATATACCTGCACTCTGTTTTTATTGCAGCACAATTCACAATTGCAAAGATACAAAATCAACCTAAGTGCCCATCAACTGATGTGAGAAATTCACACCATAGAATACTACTCAGCCATAAAAACGAAGAAAATAATGTCTTTTGCAGCATCTTGGAAGGAACTTCGAAGTCGCTACTCTAACATGTAACCAAATAGTGCATGTTCTCACTTACAGGTAGAAGCTAAGCTATGGTTACATAGGAGCATATAGAATGCTATAATGGACACTGGAGACTCAGAAGAGAGAGTGGGAGTGGAATGAGGAATGAAAAATTACCTATTGGGTACAATATACACTATTCAGGTGAGGACTACACTAAAAGCTCAGACTTCATCATGTAACCAAAACCCAGTTGTACCCCTAAATCTATTGAAAAAAATTTTTTTTAAATAAAGATACCTAAGCTGGCATCCTGGCTGTGTGGCTGGTAACTGTGCTATACGAACTCCCGAATAACTAGAGAAAATGATTTTTCATTCAAAATGCCCTTTCTCCGCACCAGTTTGGCACTATGTCTATATGTAAGGTTCCTGTCGAGAAATGTGAAGACAATAAAATGGTGTGAGTGAGTGATCAAAAACCAAAATGTTATGATTCTTATCTCCTAGTTTGAAGGGAAGTATAATGTAAACATGGACTGCTTCTCTCATGGGTTTCTTCTATTGAATGAATCTCTTTCATTCATTCCTTGCGGTTTGCTTCATCTCTTTTAATTTTGTGCCTACGGAGCTCTCCTCTACTTTTCCCAAACTCTTTAAGCATGTCTCTCTATTGGTGGTTTTTGAATCAAGAATGATCTGATGGCTATATTCACAAACACTATGGCTTTTCTGAAAGGTTTCATTACAAGGCTTCAACCAAGTTCCCTTTTCCTTGACCTTTCTCCAGAGATATGATGCTCTAGGAGTTAAGACTCAGAGGAAGAAAGAGATACAAGACCATGTCTATACAACATAAAGCCAGTGACTAATACATTGTTCATTAAATATATACTCTGGTCAGTGAAGCTGTCTATTAGAAAAGTTGCTTGGCAAATTATATCAAAATAAAAACATCATTTGTATGAATGTTTCATTTCTCTCATGAGTTGTCATAGTGTAGAATCAGAAATATAGAGGTTACAAATATATGAAAGAAATACGAGATAAAAGAAATCTATCAGTTATTAGGTTGGTGTCAAACTGATTACGGTTTTGCCATTACATTTAATGGCCAAAACTGCAATTACTAACCAACGTAAATATTTCTTGGGATCTGGAAAAATGAGTTTTCAGTGTACATTCTACAGATTTACAGATTTCATGAACAGGACAATTTCATATACATATTTCTTGATTAGATTTCATTAAAGAAGCAAAATACACACATACACACACACACCTAAAACAACTTCCTCTTTTACAATGAAAATTAGGTTTCCAGATTTATTTTTGTTGTTCTCCCTGTTTGTTCCTTTGCCCCTTTCTTCAAAAAGTCAAAGTGACAAAATTCCAGAGTCCAGTTGTAACCTCTGGGACTTAGTTTTAACTCAGCTCCATCTTCCTTCCTGACATACTACCTCAGTGATAGGTAAATATCAGCTTTATTTTTTTGTTAGTCCACCCTCAATTAAAACATTTAGGAACTTGTAATTCATATAGCATATTGTGCAGGATGTATCTATGTCCTCTCCCTTCCCCTTTTTCCTCACTTTTACCCATGTTTCTTCCCATTAACTGTTCACTCTGCACATGAAGGAAGAAACTATAGATGCTGTTAAGTGCTCAGGTAAAAGGATCAACAGTATTCTGATAATTTAAAAGAAGTGTCTCAAATGAGGTAGGTAGGAGACTGTCTGTGGCTTTTTGCATGCTCGTAACTGAGAACCATATTTCACCATCACAACTAGCCAAATGAAGACATAAGAATTGACTCTCTGAGCTACACCATCTAATTTAATTCTAGGGATGCTCCAAGAAAGGTCACTGTGTAAAGAGATAAACAAAGGTCTCCCACCTTCCCCTTTTTTCTTCGATCTCCTCTAATAAAAGAGTAGCTATTCCATGTAAAATTTTTAAAGTAAATTTGAATGCTCTGCCTCTACTAATAAGCACCCAGAATGATAAAATACAGACATTACTCACACAATATGAACACTGCTGAAACTACAAACACATCATTTTCTATTGCAAGCAGAGCAAGAAATAGCTATTTTTATGGATCTGCAGAGTGATTTGATTGTGTACAAAAGAAGCAAGTGAAAATCACACCAGAGTGAAAATTGTATTACACACATGAGGAAGATAACTTAACAGTCTGTGCACAACTAATGGTTAGATATGAAATGAAGTCCATTTGAGGCCTTAACTGGAAACAGATACTCTAGAACTTTTTGTTGGAAATGTATTTTTAAAGAACAAACATTTTGTTGTTGATGTCATGGTGGTGATTTTTTTTGTTTTGTCTTTCTCTGGTAGTTTACGGTAATTATTATGAGGGCTTTGTCAAGAAAAATACTTGAATAACTAATAAGTGGTGACTGCTTACCCAGGAACTACAATTCGTTATATACTTTCTTGATATGGCTCACATTCATTATGGCATTTGAAAAAAACATAGAGAACCCAATGGAGTTGTTATTAGGGTAAAATGAAGTACTCAACATCATAAATAAACAAAAACTTTAAAAAGAGGCACATATCAGGTGCTCTATAAATGTTGGCTGTCGGGGATAACACATTTACAAAGCCTGATGTTTCTTACCACATAAAGAATTCCAATTTTTGCTTCTGCATCATTCCTCATTCAAACAGTTTGGGATGAGTAATTGGTCCAGCCCCACCCCTTAACTTTCTCTGCAGAAAATACAAAGTTCAATCTGCAAACAAACAAAACGCCTACTACTTAGAGAAGAATAATTTCTTGAGGATGTTGTTAACAGAGAAAAATACACTTGCCTCTTTTTTGCTTGACTTATTAGAGTTTTAATCATATTTGACAAAAAAAAGAAGGGGAGGGGATAGGTAAAATAGGAAGGTAACTCCCAGGTCATTTGCATGAGCAAGGTCATGAGTGAAAATAACCAACCTATCCACTAAAGTAAAATAAACTTAAGTTCGGATACTGTAATTTCCCCTATTTCAGTTTCCCCAATTTGCTTATGGTAATAAAATTTTATTAAGTAATATTGGAGAAAAACACATTTATCTTATACTGAGAAATAACACTTTCCATTTAGGGGTGCTTGGATTGTAATGATAACAGCAAAAATATCTGTCATCTTTCTACTGTGCCTGCATATTTTTATGGACAAAATTTATTTGGCAGAAAGTAACCATTTCAATACTTCAGGAGACTATCTTCAAATTTAGATATGTATGTACGTAGGCATATATATATATATATATATATATATATAGACACCATTGTTCCTATATATGTGTAGATACATACATGTATACATACAAACATATATGCAGAGAGAGAAAGTTTTGTCAACAATGTAGTTTAGTATCCTTTAAAAAATGTTAATATTTATCACAGATCTTAAATGTTCAATTGGTGTTTATGACAATCATATGCCTGTGTACAAACATCATCCAAAACAAAACAGAGAACATTTCCATCACTGGACAAAGTAATCTGCAGTTCCTTTTAAGTCAACCCCCATTCTCCAGAGGCAACCACTTTCCAAGTTCCATCTCTACAGATTAGTTTTGCCTGTCCTTGGAATTTTAACAAATGGGATAACACAGTATGTTTTCTTTTGTGTCTGGCTTTTTTCACTCAACATAATGTTTTTGAAATCATTTCATGTTGTTGAGCTTATCATAATTTGTTACTTCTTATGGGTATACTATACGAATACACAAATTATTTAGCCATGTTCCTGATAAAGAACATTTGGTTTGTTTTTGTTTTTTTGGTTATTATGAATAAGACTATTATCAATATCTTGTAAAAGATGCTGTAGGGTCATATGTTTTTCATTTTCTTGGGTAAATACCTAGGAGTACAATTACTGGGTTAAGGGTAAGTACGTGTCTAACTTTATAAGAAATTGCCAAACTTTTTCAGCATGATTGGGCCACTCCTATCAGCAATGTGTTAGAGTTTCACGTATTCCATATCCTTGTAAAAATGTCGTATTGCCTGTCTGTTTCTCTTTTAGCCAATCTAATGGGTGTTCAGTAGTCCCTCATGATAGATTTAATATGCTTTTTCCTTGTGATTAATGATGTTGAGGATATATTATGTTTGTTGGCCCCTTTTGAGAAGCGTATATTCAAGTTTTGTGACTGTTTTATAGTGGGTTGTTTGCTTTTTATTGTTTTGTAGGAGTTACTTTCATACTTTCGATTAAATTATTTTATGAGATATACATGCTACAAGTATGTCAGGCTTGCATGTCCATGTTTAATGAAAGATGTGACAAGAATATTTTAATTTGGATAAATTCTAATGTATCAATTTGTGTTTCCTTTCATCTTGTCTGAGAAGTATTTGCCTATCTCTAAGCTACAAAAATAGTCTCATATATTTTCTGCTAAAAGCTAGATTACTAAAAATTAGTTTTCTATGTATGTGTGAGTCTATTGCTAGACTCTTTATTTTGTTACAATGATTCATTTTTCTTCTTGACACCAACACCACACTCTCTTGATTACTGTGACAATATAAGTTTTTAAATCATGTAATGCTAACTTTCCAACTTTGTTCTTTTTCAGAGGTGTTTTGGCTACTCTACATACCGTGCATTTTATAGACATTTCAGAACAAACTTGTCACTATCAATTTATGCCAAAAAAACCCTCTGAGTTTTTAATAGGGTTGTACATAAACCACCCATCAATTTAAGGAGAATTGACAGCTTAAACATTTTGAGAATTCTGACAGATGAACAAGTTACAACTTTCCTACATATTTTGGTCTTTTAAAATTTTTCTCAGGAATGTTTTGTAGTTTTTACTGTACAAATTTGCAAATCTTATGACAAATCTCTTCTTTCAATGTTATTGTAAATGATATAGTAGCTTTCTCATATATTTTGTTACTGTAATTTACTTTTAATAATTGTAAAAGTAATTTTTTTAATTCATCAGACTTATGCTTCTTGAATTAATGCTTTCAATTGCCTTTTCTGTCTTTTTTGAGTAACTTTCTATGTGGACTATGAGGTTAATTTTAAACTTTTGAGGAGATTTTTTGTATTAATGATTTTTATAGCTTCTAATGTTCTTTTCAAATTGTTTTGAAATAGCTTTATCTCTGAATATTAAAAGCAAAAAGAAGCTTATTATGTAACACATCACTACACAGGAGGAGAATTTAACATCCTTTTAGGTCCTTTACTCCAATTTTATAGTGTTTAGATGTATTATCTAAATTTTTAAACGCTATTTTTATATACAATATGAATACATACTATTTCAATAATTGCTTTTTAACTTTATAATACTTATAAGGCATGTATAAAAATTATCTAGAATTATCTTCACACTTAACAGGCTTAAATGATTAATTCTTTGATATCATGATTTGTTCATTTTATGTTTTCTCTTTTATTTTCCAGGTAACTAAAGTAGCATATTTCATGATCTTGTTCTTACAGCAAAAAAAGACATTCCATATTTTTTGAATACCCTCACAAAAAAACAAAAACAAAAACAAAAAAAACTTGGTTTTTAAAGTATTCAATAAAAACTTTTCTTCTGAAAATCCAGTAGATTCTCTAAAGAAGTTCTAATAGCCTTCTAATTACTCTCGTAATAAATGTTTTAGATATCTAAAATTAGCCATGTTTTAATTTCTTTTAGATTATCAATTTATTTTTCCATTAGGATACATACAAAATTTTTTTTCTTGATTTCTCCATTTCAGATTTTTGTCCTAATGTATTTTTGTCTGGTTTTACTTTTTAATTAATTTTGCTTGGGGTGTAAGGAGGCCTTTAGATTGGGAGACAATTATTACTTTTTCTAAAAATATTTTCTTTGGTTATATTATTATTGAACCAATTATTTTTATCTTCTCTTATGAAATAATATTAATATTCTAAAGGTATGTTATTTTTACTCAATGTTGATCAGTTTTATTCCAACCATCTGTCTTATTGTCTAAATTCTTGGAGGGCTTCTTCAGTTTGTCCCCAGGATCAAAAAATTCAATCTTCCTGAGTATTCATTTGACTCCTTGCTCTCTTTGACAAAGATTTTATTTCTGCTATTATATTTATCGTGTTCTTACAATCTTTCTTTTCAAAATCTCTCTCATCTCCCTTTCCATCATAATACCTCTTTGCCTCGTTCTTTGGAATTCCTCTCACATATTTCTCAGTGGTGTGATTATACATTCTACTGAGACTATCCGGGGGTTTTCTAAAGATTTATTCTGCCTTCTCCAGCAGAGATCATATTTGAAAATACTGTCATTGTTTTGAATCTTTGTAATAATGTGTCTTTTTTATTTCCAATGCTTTTTATCAGTTGTCTCAATGAATTCAGGCTGCTATTACAAAAATATATAAAAATATAATAGACTAGGTGGCTTAAACAACAAATGTTTATTTCTCATAATTCTGGAGGGTAAGAAGTCCAACATTAGACACTGATAGATTCAGTTTCTGGTAAGGGTCCACTCTGGTTCATAGATGATCATCTTTCCACTGTGTCCTCAGACAGCAGAAGGGACAAGAGTGTTCTCTGGGGTATTTTTCATAAGAGAAACAACCTCATTCGTAGGGGCTCCACCCTCATAATCTATTCACCACCCAGACGCCCCAAATTTTAACACCATCGCCTTAGAACTTATACATTCAAAATAGGATTTTTTAAAAAAAACTTTTATTGTAAGTTCCAAGGTATATATGCAGGATGTGCAGCTTTGTTACATAGGTAAACATGTGCCATTGTGGTTTGCTGCACAGATCATCCCATCACCTAGGTATTAAGCCCAGCATTCATTAGCTATTCTTTCTGATGCTCTCCTTCCCCTTACATACCCCCTACCCATGTGCCCCAGGGTGTGTTGTTCTCTTCTATGTGTTCATGTGTTGGCAGCATTCAGCTCCCACTTATAAATGGGAACATGTGGTCTTTGGTTTTCTGTTCCTGCATTAGTTTGCTGACGATACTGACTTCCAACTCCAACCATGTTCCTGCAAAGGACATAATCTTGTTCCTTTTTATGGCTGCATAGTATTCCATGGTGTATATAAGCCACGTTTTCTTTATCCAATCTATCAATGAAGGGCATTTAGGTTGATTCAATGTCTTCACTATTGTGAACAGTGTTGCAGTGAACATATGCATGCATGTATCTTTATAATAGAATGATTTATATTCCTGTGGGTATATATCCAGTAATGGAATTGCTAGGTCAAAAGGCATTTCAGCCTCTAGGTCTTTGAGGAATCATCACACTGTCTTCCACAATGGTTGAACTTATTTACACTCCTACCAACAGTGTAAAAGTGTTCTTTCTTCTCCACAACCTCACCAGCATCTATTGGTTTCTGCCTTCTTAGAAATGGCCATTATGACTAGAATGAGATGGTAACTCATTGTGGTTTTGGTTTGCATTTCTCTAATGATCAGTGATTCAACAACACACAAACTTTTACAGGGACACAAATATTCAGTCTATGATACTAGATTTGATGGATTTCAGATTCCTACTTCATCCATCCTATAATCAGAAGATTTCTAGCCACAAATAATATTTTTGAAAAGAAATGATTTGTATCTTTCTCTTGTCCCCATTCAATGTCATCTTGGATACTGGAAGAATCCTTTTAACAATTTTAACCTGGAAGATATAATTGTGATTATTCTTCCTAGTAACATTTCTATGATCATATATGCATTTAACTCATGTTATTCTGCCTAATTATTTGGAGTTAATTGTATCTCTGCTATTTCTTTCACACTCTATTGAATACACAGCAAGAAAACAAAAGTGACCAATTTTCTGCTCTCAATGGTCTTTTTGTTCTACATCTTAATCAACCATGGTCTGCTTGCTGGAACCGTACATATCAGGACACAATACACTACAACCAATCCTGTTTCGCATTGACACCGGCTGATACTCCACCTCCTGTTGTTCTCTGGGGGTTTCAGTTTCTAAATGAATATAAAAGAGGAGGTGCCAGTGAGGTAGAAGAATAATAGTGAGTATGCTGGTTGCCTCAAGTGCACATTCGTGAAGCAAACAATTAAATTTCAGTGGTACAAATGCAAAACCTCAAAACCTTTCTGCTATTGTATTTATTGTGTTCTTGTAATCTTCTTTTTAAAAATGTCACTCATCCCCTTTTCCATCATAATACTGTATCAGTGGTGGAATTAGTGGTTCACCTTTTCAGGTTGGCAGTTTTTCCTGGTTTCTGGAATGTGTTCATCACATTCTCTGTTAAGCCCCGCATTTATCTTAGCTAATGAAATTTGCTCTTAGATTTTGCAAAAATGGACTGGTACTTTTTGCTTTTATTTTTGTTGTCGGTTTTTGCTGTTGTTGCTGTTCTTCTTCCTTTGTCATCATACTGATTTGAGGAAAAAATCAGAACTACTATGTTAGCAACAGATTATCTAACCACATTTTAAACAGGAAGGCCATTAAAATCTTTCTTCATTGCCATTGAAAGCCTTCATTCATTTCACATTAATCTGTCAGCAAGCACATACATAACATTTGACTTTCTGACCTTCCCTTACTCATACTGTCAGTACAATGCAAAATTAATCACTGTTTCTGAATAAGTCAGCCTCTGATTTTTCACTATTCAGCACACCAATGCAGAAGTCTTATAGCGAAAACACCCTCTAAAACTATTTCACCAATGTCAGAGAAAGAGGGGAGACTCTTTTTACAGCACAGGCACACCTTTGAAATACTACAGGTTCAGTTCCTGACCACTGAAATAAGCTAACATAACAATAAAGCAAGTCACATGAATTTTTTTGTCTTCTCAGTGCATATAAAAATTAAGTTTACACTGCACCATCTAACACTAGTCAGACTAGCTATTATTAAAAAGTCAAAAAGAGGACGATCCAAGATGGCCATTTAGGAACAGCTCAGGATTGCAGCTCCCAGAGAAAGCGCAGAGGGTGAGTGGACACCGCATTTTTATTGCCCACAGACTAGGCAATTCCCAGACGGAGGAGCTCCATGGATCGCCAGTGCGGATGTTTCGGCCAGTGCGGCTGTGCCGGCCGGTGCCACTGCTTTGCCCCGCGCAGCTGCTTTGTCGGCGCCCCGGAGCAGCGGTTCTCCGTACAAAATACAC
>NW_016107480.1:4330730-4331687 GCF_001604975.1 Cebus imitator | reverse complement strand
CTCTACTAAAACTACAAAAAATTAGCTGGGCATGGTGGCGCATGCCTGTAATCCCAGCTACTCAGGAGGCTGAGGCAGGAGAATTGCCTGAACCCAGGAGGCGGAGGCTGTGGTGAGCCGAGATCGCGCCACTGCACTCCAGCCTGGGTAACAAGAGTGAAACTCCGTCTCAAAAAATAATAATAATAATAATAATAATAATAATAAAATTAAAAGGGGACTGAGCAGGGAGCCAGGACAGTAGATTCCAGGGCAAAAAAAGCGCCACGAATCTCAGTGCTGCTGTTTAAGCCAGCACAGTGAGTCGCCGCACAGGAAAAAACACACACCACGGCACCTCTTCAACAGGCGACTGGAACACCAACTTAAAAAATAAAAAGGCTCTGAGGCAGGGAGCCAGGCCATCAGGCTTGGCTAGTCTCACCCCCACAAAAGAACAGCAATCACAAACTCTCTGGATTGAGAGTTTCACAGCAAGCGCAGCTGAACCCGGGAGGGTCCAGCTCTGTGGGGGAGGGGCGTCGGCCATTACCGAGGCAGCCCGCCACTACGGAGGTAGTCAGCCAATGCCGAGGCAGCCCGCTGTTGCCAAGGCAACCCACCATGGCTGAGGCAGCCCACCATTGCCAAGGCAACCCGCCACTGCAGAGAGACTCTGCCTCAACAGGGGCAAGCCACCATTGCCAAAGCAGTTCTAACTACACTCATATAAACAGGACTGCAGGGAAGTTCACTCAGCAGCTGGGCAGAGCCCACAGCAGCTCAGCAAAGCCTCTGCAGGCAGACAGTGACTAGGCTGCCTCCTTGCTGGGCAGGGCAGCTCTGAAGGAAAAAAAAAGAAGGCGGCAGCATAACGGAAACTCATAAAGCCCTAAATCCCTGGGACAGAGCACCTGGGAACAAAAAGCAGTTTATGAGTCCTGCTGCAGCAGACCTAAACGTACCTGCCCAGCAGCT
>NW_016107480.1:4284088-4321950 GCF_001604975.1 Cebus imitator | reverse complement strand
CCATTCCTCAGTGTATACCCAAAGGAAAATAAAAAATTCTACCAAGAAGACACAAAAAGTCACATGTTCATCACAGCACTATCCACAATAACAAAGACATGGCATCAACCCAGGTGCCCATCAACAGTGGATTGGATAATGAAAATGTGGCACATGTACACCTTGGAATACTATACAGCCATGAAAAAGAATCAGATTATGTCCACTGTAGCAATATGTATGCAGCTAGAAGCCATTATCCTAAGCAAATTAACACGGAAATAGAAAATCAAATACAGCATGTTCTCACTTATCAGTAGGAACTAAACACTGAGTACATACAGAAATAAAGATGGGACCATTAGATACTCAAAATTATTTAAGGAGAGTGGAGACAAGGGCTGGAAGCCTACCTAGTGAGTACTATGCTTACTAGTGGGGTCATGGGATCATTTAGCCCCAAACATCACTGTCATGCAATACACCCATGTGACAAACCCGCACATATGGCTCCTGAATCTAAAATCGACACTGAAATTATAAAAATCAAAACAACAACAAACTAGCTGACTCTTTGATTCACAGGCTACAGAATGAAAATTATGTTAGCAGCATGAAACGTTAATCTCCTTATACATCTCCAGCAGAGATCTTAGGTGACCAAGTGCATTGTCAATGAGCAATATTTTAAAAAAAATCTTTTCTCGGAAAAGCAGGTCTTAAGAGTAGGCTTAAAACACTTAGTGAACCATACTATAAACAGAGGTGCTGTCATCCAGGCTGAATAGTTCCATTTATAGAGCACAGGCAGAGGACCTTTAGCATTATTTTTAAGGGCCATAGGATTTTTGGAACGGCAAATGAGCGTTGGCTTCAACTTAATTCACCACCTGCATCAGCCCCTAACCAGAGAGTCAGCCTGTCCTTTGAATCTTTGAAGCCAGGCATGGACTCTGTTATCTAGCTATGAAAGTCCTAGAGGGCATCTCCTTTAAATAGAAGAATGTTTCATATACAATGAAAATGTATTGTTTAATGCGTTCCCCCTTCATCAGTTATCTTAGATCTGCTGGATAACCTGCTGAACTTCTCCACCAGTACTTTCTGCTTCACCCTGCACTTTTATGTATTGGGGATGGCTTCTTTCCTTAAATATCATGAATCAACCTCTGCCAGCTCCAACCTTTCTTCTGCAGTTCTTCCACCTCTCTCAGCCTTCACAGAACTGAAGACAGTTAGAGCCTGTGAATTAGGCTTTGGTGTAAGAAAATGTCGAGGCCAGGTATGGTGGCTCACGCTTGTAATCCCAGCACTCTGGGAGCCCGAGGCTGGCGGATCACGAAGTCAAATTTTGAGACCAGGCTAGCCATCTCTATTAACAACACAACAAATTAGCTGGGCATGGTGGTAGGTGCCTGTAATCCCAGCTACTTAGGAGACTGAGGCAGGAGAATCGCTTGAACCTGGGAGGCGGAAGTTGTAGTGAACCGAGATCATGCCACTGCACCCCAGCCTAGGTGACAGTGTGAGACTCCATCTCAGAAAAAAAAAAAAGAAAGAAAGAAAGAAAGAAAATGTTGTAGCGGCTGGGCGCAGTGACTCATACCTGTAATCTCAGCACGTTGGGAGAAGGAGGCGGGAGAATCATGAGGTCAGGAGTTTGTGACCAGCCTGGCCAACATGGTGAAACGCTGTCTCTACTAAAAATACAAAAAATTACCTGGGCATGGTGGTGGGTGCCTGTAATCCCAGCTACTCAGGAGCCTGAGGCTGGAGAATCTCTTGAACCCGGGAGGCAGAGGTTGCACTGAGCTGAGACTGAGCTACCACACTCCAGCCTGGACAACAGTGCAAGATTCTGCCTCAGAAAAAAAAGAAAGAAAGAAAAAAAAATGCTGTGGCTAGTTTGACCCTCAATTCAGACCACTAGAGTTTTATTCACATCAGCAATATGTTTAGTTTGCTTTCCTGTCATTCATGTGTTCACTTGAAAAGTACTTTTATTTATTTCAACAACTTTTCCTTTGCATTCACAACCTGGCTGTTTGGCACAAGAGAGTTAGCTTTTGGCCAATCTCAGCTTTTGACATGATGTCCTCACTAGGCGTAATCATTTACAGTTTTTTGTTTAAAGTGAGAGATGTGTGAGTTTATTTCACTTGCACACCCAGAGGCTATTATACTGCTGTTAACTGGCGTAATTTTAATACTGTGTCTCAGGACTGGGGAGGCCCCAGGAGAGGGAGTGAGATAGGAGAGTGTCCAGTTCGTGGAGCAGTCAGAACACACACATTTATCCATTGAGTTCACGGTCATATATGGGTATGCTTTGTGACACCCCACGACAATTACAATAGCACCAGCAAAGATAACTGACCACAGATCACAAAAAAAAAAAAATTACAATGATGAAAAAAGTTTGAAATACTACCAGAATTGTCATGATATAACACAGAGACACAGAGACAAGAACTGAGTACACACTGTGGGAAAATTGGCACCAATAGACTTGCTTGAAGCAGACTTTCCACAAACATTCAATTTATAAAAAACACAGTATCTGCAAAGAGCAATAAAGTAAAATGCAATAAAATGAGGTATTCCTATATTTGAGTGTAATGAAACAGTTTAGATTCTCCCTACTTTCCTCTCATTGTTTTCACAGCCATTAATCGTATTTCCACGTTACCAGTAGAAGCTTCTTGCCGTCTTAGTGAGGCATGAAAGTGGTGCGGCTGACTCAAAAGGACATTGAATCAGTATTCTAAAAATTTAAGCTAATTCTGGGTGTGTTACTAACAAGGTTTGTGACCTAGGTCGAATCACTGAAACCCACTGGCTCACATTTTTTCATCTATAAAATCATTTTCCTTTTCAACTCTCCTTCTATAATGAAAGAAAAATATTACACAAATGTTCATGGAGTGAAAGCCATTAACAAGGTACATCAGATCACCCAGCTACGCCACACATTTCCAAACCTCATAGTTTATATAACCCCAACTTTCAGATCAACTCTTTCTCCATGTGGCAGAGTTTTACTGAGCTCAGAGGCTCAGTATTAAATTAGTCTAATATCTCTTTCCATTATAACCCTGTGGTGCAATTCTAGTTATTAGATTCTTGACTTTTTGGACCAATCATTGCTTTGATTCATTTTCCCATCCTAACTTCATGCACCTGTGACCTAAGCATTGCCTGGTGCCCCACATTTGCCTTAATGCTCAGCTTTTGGTGTCCTGAAATTCTTAAGAATTTTATATCTGAACCTGTATCTTGGGAGTGAAGTCCTTTGGGACTATGGAACACGTATGTGTCTTAAGCAGTTTGGGCTGTAATAACAAATTCTCACAGATTGGCTGGCTTGAACACAAACAATTCTCATAGCTCTGGAAGTTCAAGACCAGAACGCCAGCATGGTCTGGTTTCTTGTGAGAGCCGTATTACAGGTTGCAGACAACCACCCTTTCCTGTATCTTTACATGGCAGAAAGAGTAAGCTAGCTTTCTGGGCTGTTCTTACAAGAGCACTAATCCCATTCCCAAAAGCCCCATGCTTCAGACCTAATTATCACCCAAAGGCCCCACCTCTAAATACAAACACATTGGGATTAGGGTTTTATCATATGAATATATGAATTTGGGGGTAACACCAACATTCAGTCCATTGCACATAAGAAGAGATGAGATATGCACAATATGCATGTCCACCATCCCTTGCAGCCCCACTTTCACATAGTATTCAGGATGACCCATTAGCCCAGAATTCCGGTGAGCCCATGATGCATGGGAGTTCAGCAAGACCCAGAGTGTAAAAGGTAAACATGTTACATCTGCAACTGGGTAAGGCAGGATAGGGAGGCAGGGATCCCTGACTCCAAGAGTCTCTTTCTATTCTAAACAGAATTTGCTTCCAACACCGAAAGAAGGTGGAGACATGCTAAGAAACACGAATAAAGAACCCCCATCATGATCTTTCTTACATGTGACTTTCTTGTATTAACTAATCATTTATGTTGAAAAGGGATAACATTCAAGGAAAGGCAACACACAGTCCTCTCTTCTTTTTTTTTTTTAATCCTTCTTTACTCATTGGTAAACTCAAGGTACAGAGTTTTGGTGAAATATGGGCACATCAAGAAGTCAAAAATAGTTTCACTTTTCCACTGCCTGGTAAGAACAGAATACATATGCACACATGAGCCTGTTCATAATGAAGACCCTCGGGCCCCACCTTTAACCTGCAAAATTGAAATCTGCCTTTTAATAGGCTCCCAGGGTGATTTAAAAGGACTAATTTTTGAAAAGCATCAGCCTCAATTTAAAATGATTTTTAAATGGTGGGACAGAGAGAAAGAAACAGGACAGAAAGGAAGAATGAGACAGAAGGAGAAGAAGTAAGTAAGTAAAAGCAAAGCACCTCTATAAGTCTTTCATCTACGCTTAGCCTGAAGCTGGGAACTTTGCTCCATTCTTTCCTTTACTCACTTTTCTTCTTTTTGTTTTGTTTTTTTCCAAGTCTTTTTTGTTGCCGTTGTTATTACACTGAAGAGCTACATGAGACAGAGAGCTTGGCAGCCTTCCCACAATCCTCAGCATGTGGGAATACCAAGTAATAAAGTGTTCGCCCTGCCAACTGGTGGTTCCATGTAAATGTCTCTGTTAACAACCAAGACTGCTGCTAGCAGCCATCGGAGCAAAGCGGCAAATCTGTTGCTCTCTCCGGTGTGGAAAATACTACCGAAAAAGTCACCTAATTACTTGATTAAGACATATCAATCCTGGAAATTGTTGATCTAGAACATTCAGTCCCTGACATTTAGTTCATTCTTGATTAAACAGAATAGTTTCCCACCTGACTCTTTGTCTTATCTCCCAATACTGTGTGCCATGAGGAGAATTCTAACAGAAGAACCTTTTTTTATGGGGGAGAGAGAAAAAAAAACCTCAGTTTGCAGTCAGATCATTTTAGCTGTTTCAGTACATACCTTCAATAAGCCCCTGTGTTAATAATGGGAAAGATAGATGACCTGGAAAGAATAAGGTTCTCTACCAGCCTCTGATAATAATTGAGAAAATCGTTATTTCTTTTAAGCATCCTAAAACTCTTATTTTTAAAAACCCTGAGAATTTTGTCCCATACCCAGGCTACAAAAACCCAATCCCCTCCCTCCATTTAAATGCATCGTGGAGGAGGAGTTCTTCCTGCACATTCTCACACCGAAATTTATTTCCATTTCTTTCTCCCCATAAAATGCAGTTTACCTGATTCAGCCATCATCCACCTGGGGCAGGAGCGAACGCAATTTAGTGGCAAGCTGCTTCTTTTGGTCAGGATGCCACACCATCACTTGAAGAGCATCAGGTGGGGCCTACCTTCAGGAATCACCAGCACCAAGAATTGAATAACAATAAAAACGTTCTTCCAAAGATTGAATTTTCTTTGAAAGCTAAAGTGAGAGGCATGAAGACCAGGATAACACCCCCAAGAAGCCATATTGTGTGTTAGTTATTTGAAAGGAGCGGTTACTATTTGCAACTGAAATCAATGGGCCTCATTTTACTCCTAGAAACACCTGCCTTAACTTAAAAAGAATGAAAAGTTGCTGTTATTATCATCTTCTGGTTGATATTCAAGTACGGGTGTTTACCATAATTCCACAGTTTCTTCCTCATATGACTGCCTGGCTATTGTCACATAAACAAAAAACCCAGAGAAGATTGTTTAGAATGATCCCAGCTTTCTATTTCCGAAACGTAATGAACCAGGTAGCAAGTCAGTATCATCTGGGACAGCACATACATCCAGAAAAGTAACCCCGTTTGGCCCACTGCCGAAGCACCGCATCCAATCCATCCATGTGATCTCAGGCTTTAAAGAGAAGTGAGTTTGTTTATTTGGCGCTATCTTAAAACCAGAATCCAGTAAAGAAAATGAGCCTTCGGTGCCTCATTTTTAGCACCGTAAGGACACAAATTTGTTTCATCTGGCGCAAAGAGAGATTTATAAGCTAGAGTAATTTCCATTTTACCAAACAAATAGGTGGAGTTTTCAGAGTCCAGTCATTGCTCTCCTATCCTATGTGGAAATGACGTAAGAGCAAGGTGTAGTGTATCTTGACCACTGTACTATTAGTCACGGTTCTTTAGATGGACAGAATTAATAGCACATATATATATATATATATGAGAGATTATTAAGTATTAACTTACACCATCACAAGTTCCCACAACAGGCTGTCTGCAAGCTGAGGAGCAAGAAGAGCCAGTCCGAGTCCCACAACTGAGGAACTTGGAGTCCGATACTGGAGGGTAGAAAGCATCTAGCACGAGAGAAAGAGGTAGGCTGGGAGGCTACGCTCATCTCGCCTCCTCACGTTTTTCTGCCTGCTTTACATTCGCTGGTGGCTAATTAGAATGGTGTCCACCTGATTAAGGATGGGTCTGCCTTCCCCAGCCCACTGACTCAAATGTTAATTTCCTTTGGAACACTCTCACACACCCAGGACTAATATTGCATCCTTCAGTCCAGTCAAGTTGACAGTATTAACCATCAAAAGTCCACCCTTTGTCAAGTTGAAACCATACACATCTCCTGAGATCATACATAAACTTCAAATAAAGACAATCATAAGGTAATAATTACACCTAATACAACTATCCTTTGTATAGCTGGGAACTCACCAATCCCCAAACCAAATACCATTACATAAAGTTCACAATACCTAAATGCTGATATGAAGTCAATAAATCTTATCTCACATGATAAAGGAAAAGGAAATAAAATGAAGGCATTTTCTTAGTACAAGTGTATACACGCACTAACGTGTTTTTAACAAAAGAAGGAGGAAATACTCATGACAATTACAGTCCTCATTTCTGCAGCTGGTCACGAGGTTGCAGCTGGTATTGATGACTACCTTCTTCTACTGCCCATTCTGTTATTCCCTTTGCCTTCAGCAAGCACCTCAGCAGGTAGCAGGTTTTTTTCCTGGTGGAGTGACCCAAGCTTCATTGCTGAAGTGTCTGGGTCATCTGTAGTCCTGCCTGGATTGGGCTGCTGTAGTATTCCATTGACCTTAATCACAGGGCATGGTAATACTAAGAGATACCCTAATGGATCTCCTGTATTCCGTGTGTACTCTTCCCTGCCTCCATTGTGGGGTAGCAGACTGATTTCATCTTGATAGTCTGGGTCAATCACCCCAGCCAACACTGTAACTCCATTCTTAGCCTGTTGACTGAAAGGTAGGAGGAGCCCAAAGTGTCCAGGTGGCAATCTTAACTTGCACTTTAATGGAATCGTTGTGTCTCCTGGTGGCAGCATTCCTCCTTCTGGAACTAAGACCTCTAGGCCAGCAGAACGTAACGTTATGGGAACAGAAAGCAAAAATTTTGCAAGTGGATCACTGGGGTGATGGTCAGTGGTGCCGCTTCCACTTCCAGCCTTTGATTCTTGGACCCATGAACCCTGGCTATGGTAGAAACAGTATCATATATTGGACCCTGATTCAGAGCAGACACGGCCTTCTGGAGAACTTTGTCCCAGCCCTGAAAAGTACTGTCACCTAGTTGGCATTGTAATTGTGACTTCAAATGGCCATTCCATTGTTCTGTCAATCCAGCTGCTTCAGGATGATGGGGAACATGGTAAGACCAGTGAATTCCATGAGCATGAGCCCACTGCCGCACTTCTTTAGCCATAAAGTGAGTGCCTTGGTCAGAGGTAATGCTCTGTGGAATATCATGATGGTGGATAAGACATTCCTTGAGTCCATGGATGGTAGTCTTGTCAGAAGCACTGCATGCAGGATAGGCAAACCCATATCCATAGTGTCTATTCCAGTGAGGACAAATCTCTGCCCTTTCCTTGATGGAAGAAGTCCAATATAATCAACCTGCCACCAGGTAGCTGGCAGATCACCCAGAGGAATAGTGCCACAACAAGGGCTCAATGTTGGTCTCTGCTGCTGGCAAATGGGCACTCAGCAGTGGCCACAGTGAGGTCAGTCTTGGTGAGTGGAAGTCCATGTTGCTGAGCCCATGCATAACCTCCATCCCTGCTACCATGGCCACTTTGTTCATGGGCCCATTGGGCAATGACAGGGTTGGCTGGGGAAAGAGGCTGACTGGTGTCCACAGAATGCGTCATCCTATTCATTTGATTATTAAACTCCTCCTCCACTGAGGGGAGTTACTGGTGAGCAGTCATATGGGAAACAAAAATATTCACAATTTCTGACAAGTCAGAGAGGTCCATCCACATACCTCTTTCCCAAATTTCTTTGTCACCAAGTTTCCAATCACGTTTCTTCCAAGTTCCTGATCATCCAGCCAAACCATTGGCTCCAGACCATCAAGTCAGTATATAATTGCACATCTGGCCATTTCTCCTTCCATGCAAAGTGCACAGCCAGGTGCCCTGCTCAATGTTCTGCCACTGGGAAGATTTTCCCTTCACTGCTGTCCTTCAGGGATATCCTAGAAAGGCGCCGTGGTGCTGCAGCTGTCCACTCTCAGGTGGTGCCTGCATATCATGCAGAACCATCTGTGATCCAGGCCCTAGTCTTCCCTTCCTCTGTCAACTGATCATAGGGGACTCCCCTTGAGGCCATTGGTGTAGGCTGGGGGAGAGAGGGCAGGGTGGCAGGAGTCGAGACCATGGGCATTTGAGCCACTTTCTCATGTAACTTGTGCTTTCAGGACCTGCACGAGCCCAATCACATACATACCATTTTCATTTGATGATGGAGTGCTGCTGTGCATGACTCACTTCATGGCTAGATGGGTCTGAAAGTACCCAGTTCATGACAGGCAGTTCAGGTCACATGGTGACTTGATGACCCACAGTCAAATGCTCAGTTTCCACTAAAGCCCATTAACAGGCCAAGAGCTATCTCTCAAAAAGAGAGTAGTTATCTGCAGAAGATAGCAGGGCCTTGCTCCAAAACCCTAGAGGCCTCTTCTGTGATTCACCTATGGGAGACTGCCCAAGGTTCCAAACATCATCGCTATCTGCACTGACACCTCAGGCACTGTTGGATGTGCTGGGTCATATGTCCCAAGTGGCAGAGCAGCCTTGGACCTGCTACAGAGCCTTCTCCTGTTCTGGAGTCCACTCAAAAACTGGCAGCCTTTCAGGTCACTGGATAAATGGGCTGGAGTAACACACCCAAATGAGGAATGTGCTGCCTCCAAAATCCAAATAGGCCCACTAGGCATTGTGTCTCTTTCATGGTTGTAGGAGGGGCCAAATGCAGCAATATATCCTTTACCTTAGAAGGGATATCTCAACAGGCTCCACACCACTGGACCCCTAGAAAGTTTACTGAGGTAGAAGGTCCCTGAATTTTAGTCGGATTTATTTCCTACCCTCTGGCACACAATCGTCTCACCAATAAGTCCAGTGTTTGCTACTTCTTCCTCACTAGAACCAATCAGCATAATGTCATCAATGTAATGGACCAGTGTGGTATCTTGCAAAAGCAAAAACCTATCAAGTTCTCTCCAAATAAGATTATTACACGGCTGGAGAGCTGATATACACCTGAGGTAGGACAGTAAAGGTATATTGCTGGCCTTGCTAGCTGAAGGCAAATTGCTTCTGGTAGGCCTTATAGACAGGAGGGTAAAAAAGGGGTTTGCCAAGTAAATGGCTGCACACCAGGTACCAGGAGATATGTTAATTTGCTCAAGCAGTGAAATCACACCTAGCACGGCAGCTGCAATTGCAGTCACCACTTAACGAAGCTTATGATAATTCACTGTCATTCTCCAAGAACCATCTGTCTTCTGCACAGGCCAAATGGGACAGCTGAACAAAGATGTGGTGGAAATTACCACCTCTGTATCCTTCAAGTCCTTGATGGGGGCTCTAATCTCCACATCACTTCCAGGGATGCAATATTGTTTTTGAGTTACGAGTTTTCTAGCTAGAGGCAGCTCTAATGACTTCCATTTGGCCTCTCCCACTATGATAGCCCTCACCCTACCAGTCATGGAACCAATGTGGGGGTTCTGCCAGCTGCTAAGTATGTCTGGCCAATTATGCATTCTGGCACTAGGGAAATGACCCCAAGACAAATCTGGGGACCCACTTTAAGTTGGACCTGAACTGAAACTCCATTAATTACCTGACCTTCATAAGCCTCTACTTTTAATTGGAGGACCACAGTGATGTTTTAGGTCCCCTGAAATCAATGTCAACTCAGACCCTGTGTCTAGTAGTACCCAAAATATATGATCATTTCCCTTTCCCCAATGCATAGTTATCCTGGTAAAACACCAGGATCTCCTTGGGGAAGAATGGGAGAAAGATTCACTGCATAAATTATCAGTAATGTGGTGGGGTCCTTCCTCAAGGGGACCTGGCCTCCCCATCACTCAAGGGGTTCTGGGTCTGTAAACTGGCTCAAGCCTGGAAATCAATTGAGGGGCAGTGGTTCTCTTTTTTTTATATAATTCAAATTAGTCTTTTGTCCATTCGGTCTAGAAGTTTTCTGCTTGTATAAATTAAGTAGGAATGTAGTTGGCTTCCTATCAATTTCACTTCTAGGAACACCATGGCTAATTAGCCAATGCCAGAGCCCTACAAGAGTCAGACTATTCTGACTGCTGATTTGTTTCTGCTGTCCATCATGGCAGCTATGTCCACCTTGCCTTTGAGGATTGAGTGCCACCACTTGGCCCCTGCCACAGTGGGATCCGATTATTCCCATTATATTTAAATTTTGTAGTTGAGTGACTGTGGTTCCCACTATTAGAGCTGACATACAGAGAAGAGCAAGGGCTCTTCAAAACGCAGGCACACATTGAGAAACTTTTGACAAGCTTTCTCTGTTACATTTTTTAGTGATGTGTACTCCTTTCTAATAGAGGTTTACTTACAGTAAAAGGAGAAGATGCACAAAATGGAATGCATCCGAAACCCTTAGGGGAGAGGAAACATCTCTGGGCCTTAGTATAATCCGCAGCCAATGTAAGCTTTATTCCACAGAAGCAAGAATAATGGAAGCTTTTGGTAAACCTAGCACACCTGGCAACTCTCTATTCTTTTTAATGGTTTCTTAGGTTCCTTATGGCTATCCTCTTAATTCTCTGACCACATTTTTATGTCTCATATGTTAGATGTTTTCCCTCAAACCAGATATATGTCGTTCCCCAGGGTTCTCTCTTCCAGTCTCTTCTCTTATATTTGCTCTCCTTACATAATTTACTTTATACCTATGACTAATATTTAAACTCACAATTTTCAAGTGTTTAGCATCAATTCCATTCTCTTTTCTAGGCCTGACCTCCTATTCATCTTCAATCTTATGACCTTCAGACAGTTCATTCATAGCAAGTCTAAAAGTAAACTCAAAATCCCATTGTCCTTAAAATTTTACTGTTCGCTGTGTTTTATTGCAGTACAATTAACAGGATCTAAGCACAATTAACAGGATCTACATCTAGTCCATAAACTGAACTAGAAACTTAAGATCATTCTGTTTATTTTACTAGACTATAAGCCACATGATTATAAGAACTTTGTTTCACTAGTTCCCATATACACAACAGGTGGCAAATCACCAGGTATATGGCACGTGCTCATTTCATGTTGATTTGTCTGCCACATCATAAGATTCTTAAAGAAGGAACCATGCTGAATTCATTTTTACCACTCCCACTCACTATCCAGCAAGTATAGCATATAGTGGCCATTCAGTCCATATTTTAAAGTGAGTCATTGTGTGGCATGTTGAGGAGAAACTGTCTGTATTGAGTATGAAGTGAAAGCATGGCGGAATGCTTGCACCAAAATTCTGGAAGACTTTAATATAGCACACAAAACTAGTGATTAAAGCATTACTACTATCAAAGACTTAAATATAAAACTACTACAATAAAACATTGGAGAAAATCTCTAGGACATTGGACTGGGAAACAATATCATGAGTAATATCCCACAAGTGCAGACAACAAAAACAAATCCAGACAAATGGGATCACAAGTTAAAAGCTTTTGCACAGCAAATGATACTAAAATAAACAAAGACAACCCACAGAATGAGAGAAAATATTTGCAAATGACTCATCTGGCAAGGGATTAATAACCAGAAAATATAAAGAGCTCAAACAACTCTATAGGAAAGAATCTAAAAATCTGATGAAAAAATGGGCGAAACATTTGAACAGACACTCTCAAAAACAAAACATACAAATGGAAAACAGGTGTATGAAAATGTGCTCAATATCACTGAACACCAGAGAAATGCGAATCAAAACGACAACGTCATATCATCTTACCCCAGTTAAAATGGCTTATATCCAAAAGACAGGCAATAACAAATGCTGGTAAGGATGTGGTGGAAAGGGAACCCTGGTATGTTGCTTATTGGGAGTGGAAATTAGTACAGCCACTATAGAGAATAGTTTGGAGGTTCCTCAAAAAACTAAAAATTGAGTTACCATAAGGTTCAGCAGTCCTACTGCTGCATTTATCCAAAAGAAAGAAAATCAGTATATCAAAGAGGTATTCTCACTCCTATGTTTGTTGCAGCATTGTTTATAACAGCTAAGATTTGGAAGCAATCTATGTGTCCATCAGCAGCTGAATGGTTAAAGAAAATGTGATACATACACACAATACAGTACTACCCAGCCGTAAAAAACGAATGAGATTCTGTCATTTGCAACAACATGGATGGAACTGGAGATCCTTATGTTAAGTGAAATAAACCAGGCACAGACAAACATCGTATTTTCTCACTTATTTGTGGGATCTAAAAATCAAAGCAATTGAACTCATGAACATAGGTAGTAGAAAGATGGTTACCAGAGACTGGGAAAGGCAGCAGGGGGCTGCAGAAGAGGTGGGGATGATTAATGGGTATAAAAAGAAAATAGAAAGAATAAATAAATACCTAATATTTGATAGCACAACAGGGTGACCACAGTCAATAACTTAATTGTACATTTTAAAATAACCTACAGAGTGTAACCGGATTTTTTGTAACTCAAAGACAAATGCTTGAAGGGCATGGAGACCCCATTTTCTATGTTGTAATTATTTCATATTGCATACCTGATCAAAACATCTCAGGTACCTCCTAGATATATGCATCTACTAGGTACCCACAAAAATTTAGTATATTTTTTTTAAAAAAACATTATCACTATTAAAACTCAATTTATGCAATGGAATAGGGCAAAGGGCTGAGTGAAGAGACAGAGAGCAGTTAGCAGTTTGTTTTTATGTGTGTAAGAATCATGTGGAGAATTTTCACTTTACTGACCTTGAGTCATAAGCCTCCAAGAAGTGCACCCACACATGGTTTCCTGATGAGGTCAGCATGAGCCCTACTCCAGTACTTGCTGCAGCTGTTTATCTAATCAGGAGCACGTGACAACTGGTACAGGTTCAACCTGCAGTGAGTGAAATGAAAAATGGTTTGGCACAGACATCAAAACTATGTTAACATCATCAAGCGTTGAGGTGGTGGCGGCGGGGGGGCAGGCTTTATGCTACTTTACTTTTCTGAAAATTATCTTTCCTCTATTTACAATACATTATGATTCCCTGAATAGGTGCTAATAGATGTGTGAGAGTCTATGTCATTATATACATATATCTGTATTTCATTTATTCCATCAGCAAAAGAAACTGATTAAAGATGGTTCTATATCTAATAGAATTAACATTAGTTTTCAAAAACTACAAGAAATATGTTCTGCTTGAAATAATACTATGTTGTTTAAAGATCTCTGAACTGAGTCTATATATAGAGATAACAAAAGATCACAGTTGTACTTTTGAATTTTACCGTTAACTACCTTTCACTTGACATTTAGTTCCTCATGATATCCTAAATCTAACATAGCAAGTACTATGCTACATATCAATTGCATATCAACATGTAAATGTTTGCTAGTTTGTTTTATTAAGTACTTAATAAAGACTTCTATTATTTGATCTGAAATTTGCCTAAGAAAAGAGCATTGCACTTGGTAGATATATAGCAAAATGTTTCTATTCAAATGAATGATTAATATAAAGAGGCCTGGCCTCCTTATTTGGGGATATAGGGCCACATATGAGTGGGAACCTTGTGGCCCACTGCTAAGCCATAGAGACCTGCCGTGCTGGGATTGAAGGGGGAAAGATTCTTAGAAATCCCATCAGGGCCAACTTTCCCAGCATCCATAGATATGTATCTTGCCAAAGAAGATAATCCCTCTTCCCCTCCAACTGCTATTGGTTTGATGTTATTAAGTCCTTCAATTTCAGACAGAAACTCTTCTCTCAATATTAGAGGTAGGTATAAAACCCAACTGAGACAGCAACAATAAGAGTACACTGATTTAACCACATGATAATTAGGAATTAATAAACAAAATCAGAAATTTTATAAAGTCTTTTTAAGTTACTTTTTGAATGAGTAACATCTTTAGGGAAAGTAAGCATAGGAAATAAATCTAAAAGGATGACAGAAAGGAAATTTCCAAATTGATGGGGAAAAGGGTAGTGAAAAAGATTTAAACAAATGAAAATAAATTTGTATTTATTGAAATCACTTGCTCACAACTGATCAAAAATAAAAACCAATAATAGTTATAATAATTGAGTGTTATTATATGCAAAATAATAAGCTAGCCATTTTTATAGGGTTATCTGATTTAACCTTCTAACAGAATCCTGGGAGGCAAGTAGTATTATCCTCATTTCACAAATAAACAAATGTTGTAGGTGTTCATTAACTTGTTCAAGTTCATATAGTTTAAAAAATTCTTCAACTAAAATGAAATCTTAGGTCTATTTGCCTCTAAATCCCATGCTTTCTTGTAAAACACAGGTTATATTTATGTAGTGCTTTGCACACAGGAAGTTCTTATATGTGGGTGCTCCTACTCCAATTCCCATTTCAAATTGAAACAAAATTTAATAACAGTTGTGGAAAGATTAGATTCAAGACAGAAACTGTGTTCAGCCTTAAAGATACTAAAGAAAGTAACATTTCATATACCGAATTTTGATACTTGAGAATACCAGCTTGTGGTCATGAAGGGGTACTTTATATGAATTCAATGGATAGGTCAACCTGGGAATTTGGTTTGTAATCTGCTGCAACTCCAATGACCAGCTGACTTCAGCAAAGGAAATCAATGATCCTAACCAAATTTCATGTGGTTTAGAGGAGCTGACCAAATACATTCCCTCAACTAGAGGAACTATATAGTTATATTTTGCATTTGATATTAACCATGTTAGACTGCCACTAATGAAGGCGATTGAACATTTATTACTATTTTTATTATTACTGAAAAGCAAGCTAGACAGTGACTCCCTCAGGAAACAGTTATTGAGCTTCTACTGTTGACCAGGCACTGTTATAGGTGCTGGAGAGTCCACAAGAGCCAGGACGAACAAGGTAATTGATTACACAGGACTTTTGCTCTAAGAAGAAAGAGTGACTCATTAAAAAGAAAGAAAATTATAGAGAAAATACCAGAATTAAACAGGGTGATGTGAAGGGATGTGGGGCTGGTACATCCTTTGCATGTTCAAATATGGCCTTTTAATTAAATGACTTTTAATACACATCAAATGAAAAGATTATCAAACATTCAAGATGGTTTTAAGTCCTAAATACATTCTTAAAGTTTATTAGTAAGACAACCAATTATTCTGGGTAATAAATATTCAAGCCAGTTTGGCTATAATAAAGAAAGACACAACAGGTAGGTAGTTACTCCTCGAAATAGCCTATGGAATACAGCTGCCTGTCAAAATGATTTAGAAATTCCAAATTTGTTTTTTTATTCTCCTAAGATCACTGATGATTAATTGTACATTCATGAATTTTAAAGAAATAAACAATACTAATTGGGCTTTATGGGGGACCTTATAAAATTGTGCAAGAGTCAGTGAGACTGATGAAAGGAAAAGATTAATACCCATGTAGTGCCAGGAGGGTGACTAATGTGATTACTTCCTTATGAGGCTATAGCTCTCAAACTCTCGATTCCAATTTTAACAGAACAAACCGGATTTGAAGCTCATGCACTAACTTTTTGCCCAAAAATATTTGAAAATTAATTTTACTGCAATTAGAAACTTTATTCCAGGATAAGAAGAGTTTTTCTGTCCAGAATCAGATAATTATCATACTTGTGAACAAACTGGCTTTAGCCACAGTGAATAATACATGTAGGTACAAACACCAAAAATGTTACCAGAGAGTACTTTTTATTTAATATGGAAATTCTAGTCAATCAAAAGTATAAAAACATAAGGAATTTATTCATTATGGACATTTCCTCATATAACATCATGGTTATGAGTGATTCTTTTTATAACATTTATTATACATTTTAAATTTGGATTCAATGTATCTGCATTGGATTTTTTTTCTTTCTAAACACAAATCTCCATCTACACTTATGTAATAATGACAATTCATTCTTTAATTAACTGTAACATTCTCAATGTGGCCCTCATTATGGTTTTTCATAAATATAGCAGAATTACAACAACTTCACGAAAAAAGTGTTTTATTTTGTATTGAAGATGTAGTCAACCATGTCTTTCAGCTTTTCCTAAAAAAAGTCGCCTATCAACCTTCAATACAGTCGGAAGGATTCCAGGAGCAAAATGAAGAAAACCGAAAGCAGTGTTTCACTTATAAGACTAAGAGAATTTAAAAGACCCTTTTAAATGAATAAAATAAGCATTTTTAAAATCCCTGTTATCTGTAGTCATATAACTAACCACCCTAAAACTTAAACTTCTTATCTCTCTCATTTCTGTGAATTAGCTGGACACAGCTGAGTGGTTCTTCCTTGGGGTCTCTCAGGCAGCTGCAGTCTGACTCAGTTGACCGAGTGGCCACAGTGGCCCACCCCCATGGCTGGCAGATGATGCTGGCTGTTGGCTGGGAGCCTAGGTAGCTTGTCCACATGATTTGGGCTTCTCATATCATGGGAGCTGAGTTCCAAAAGCAAGTGATCCAAGACACTAAAAGAAGAAATGTACTAGTTTTCCATTACCGTGTGACAAATTACCACAAACTTGGTGGCACAAAACAATGCCCATTTATTATCTTACGGTTTCTATAGGTCAGAAGCCTGGGCATGATTAGCTGGGCCTTCTGCTCAGGATCTCACAAGGCTTAATTAAGGCGTCAACCACAGTTACAATCTCAGTGGAGGCTTAAGATCCTTTTCCAAGCTCACTTGGGTTGTTGGCAGAATTCATTTCTAGCAGTTCTAGAACTCAAGGCAACTGCTTTCTTTGAGATCAACAGAGGAATGTCTCTGAGCTCAGGAAAGCCCTAATCTTTTTTGTTTGTTTAAAGAAAAAGAACAGCTTTAGTGAGATAGAACTCACATAACATACAGTTCACTCATTTAAGGTATAAAATTCAATACTTTTTAGCATATTGACAGAGTTGTGCAACCATAGTTGCTTTCTGATTTTAGGATGCTTTTGTCAACCCAGGAACACATCTGTAACCCATTAGTAGTTACTTTCAATTCCACCCCCCACCCCAGCCCTAGGCAACCACTAATCGATTTTATCTCTATACATTTTTGCCTATTCAGTTATATTATATTAGTGGAGTCATTCACAATCACAAAAAACTTAGAGACTGACTCACAGTCTCAATCACTAAGTCTTTTGTGATTTAGCAAATGTTCTTAAGATACAACATATTGTGTACTTGCACTTTATCCCCTTTTATGGCTGAATAACATTTTTATGGATATGCCACATTGTATCTATCTATCAATGTTGACAGACATTTAGATTGTTTTCATTCAGGGATTATAGCAAATAATGCTACTATAAATATTCATGCAGAAGCTTTTGTGGGCACGTGTGCTTGTATTTTATTTGGTTTTATACCTAGGAGTGAAATGGCTAGATCATATAATAATTCTATGTTGAACAATTTGAGGAACTGCTAAATTATTTTCCAAAGCAGCCACACCATTTTACATTCTCACCAGCAACGTATGAAGAGTCCTATTACTCCTTATCCTTTCCGACACTTGTTATTTTCTGTCTTTTTAAAAAATTATTATAACCATCCTAGTGGGTGTGTGTATCTCATTGTGGTTTTGATGTGCCTGTCCCTAACGACTAATGATATGCAGGCATCTTTTTATGTGCTTATTGGCCACTTGTATACCTTCTTTGGGAAAATGTCTATTCAAATCCTTTATTCATTTTAAAAAATTTAGTTATTTTTATTTTTATTTCTGAGTTTCAAGAGTTTTTTAATATATATATTATGAACACATTTCTTACTAGGTATGATTTGCAAATATTTTCTCAATTTCATGGTTTGGCTTTTCACTTTGTTGATTATACCCTCAGAATCATTACAATTTTGATTAAGTACAATTTATAGTCTTGTCTTTTACTGCTTTGCTTTTGATGTTGTATCTAAGAAATAGATCAAATCATTCTGGAGCAAATCAAATTGCCTGCCCTAAGTTTGTGATGTTTACCTATGTTTTTCTACGAGTTTTATGGTTTTAGCTCTTGCAGTTAGGTCTAAAATCCACTTTGTGTTCATCTTTGTGCATGGTGTGAGGAAGGGATCCAACTTCATTCTTTGGATATCCAGTTGTTCCAGCACTATTTGTTGCAAATACCTAGCCCTCTTTAAAAGGATCACCTGACTAGTTCTAACCTAAGCAGGTTAATTCAAAGCCAACTTACTAGGGATCTTAATTACATCCAGAAACGCTTTCACCACTGTCATGTGAGGTAACATAATTCCTGAAGTGACATTTGCCATAGTCACAGGTCTCACTTCAAATCAAGAGAAGTCTACAGAATGACGCATGCACTCTATGAGGTAAAATTTTGCAGGACAACTTAGAATTCCCCCTACCATGGATAACTACCATTGTCTTCAGGCCTGGACTTGAAAACTGACAGAACATCATTGCCATCATATTCTAACCATTAAGCAGTCATAGGGCCCACCAAAATGCAAAGGAGGAGTGATAGGGTCCATCTTTTCATAAAAGGAGTTCCTAAAAACATGTGCCTGCCACCTTTAATTTGCCACAACCTGTGTTCATAAAAAGAAGTTTTACAGATGGTTGGTTGCTTATTTATTTATTGGATACAGTGTCTTAATCTATCATCCAGGCTACACAATCTCAGTTCACTGCAATCTCCATCTCCTAGGTTCAAGCAACTTTCCTGCCTCAGCCTTTGTGTAGCTGGGACTACAGGTTTGCAACACCACACCTGGCTAATTTTTTTTGCATTTTTAGTAAAAATGGGGTTTTGCCTTGTTGGCCAGGCCGGTCTCAAACTCCCGACCTCAAGCCATCCACCCACCTTGGCCTCTCAAAGTGCTAGTATTACAGGTATGAGCCACCATGCCCAACACAGACATGATGTTTATTAAAATATTTCAATTTTAGTTTTCTTTCTTCTAAGATTCTTAAATACTCTGAAAATCAAGAAGACAATTTATTGTAAAGTCTGAAACAGAATACAATAACTACTTACATTTTTATACTGAAAAGAAATTAGAAACCCAATTCTTACAGGAATCTGGCCTGTTCTGTTGGTGAATCACCTTGGCTGTTTCACAGCCAAAGAGTGCATTTCTTCTTTGTGAGCAACAGGTAACCTATGAGTGACCTTAGAAAGATGACTCAACTCATACACAGAAGCAGTTTTCTCAGAAGAGCTCCAAAATGATTTGATTAGAACTGAAAGAGAGGGCCTCATACCCCAACAAATTACTGTTTACTCCCCCCTCCAGCTTACTTCTAACAATGTAGAATAAAAATACCAAACAGCATTGACTAATCTATGCCAACTTTTGTTAATGTGTACAAGAAATGAAGACCTATGCCAACATGCAAAATTCACAGATATAAGCGGCCTGTAGTGGGTAAGACATTGCACAAAACTTGTCCTCATGCACAAAGATGGCCAAAGTGGTTTTTTAAAAATTATTTTAAATAAAGTACTTCATTCCTGCACAAGTGAATAGGCCTATCTTTGACACGTAAGAAACACTCTGGAAATATATGAAAACCAACTCTTCCTCTCTCTGTCTCTGTCTCTCTCTGTCTCCCTCTCCCTCTCTCTCCCAACCATCCCCGCTCTCTGGCTATCTCTCTGTATCTTTTTTTCTCTCTCTCCCAGAAGAAAACTGAAATGTAAATCTGAGGGAGGTTGATAGAATACTATATGAAAGAGAAATCAGGATATTACAATAAATGTAGACTTTCTTGGACAAAAATGTACAATTACTGTATTAGCCTAAGCTGGAATAAGTGTCTTTTTTTCGTGATCACAAGGCAGAAAAAAATAACACAAAAGAAAACAAAACCAAAAAGTAGGACTCAAAATAAAATATCTAGCTTGGCCCCAGAACAGTTTTTAAAACTTATCCTGATTAGTAGGCTAACAAAAAATACTCATGTCTGAGCTTGTATCTTCATTTTCTCAATGGTGATAATCATACCTAACCTACTTATCTCAAATAAGTATATTATAAGAATCCAGTAAAATATGTTTGTACTTTTTTATAATTTTATTTTAAATTTGGGGGTACATATGCAAGTTTGTTACATAGGTAAAATTGTATCATGGGAGTTCATTGTACAGATTATTTTGTCACCAAGGTATTAAGCCTAGTAACCATCAGTTATTTTTCCTGATCCTCTCTCTCCTCCCACCTTTATCCTCTGACCACCCCCAGTGTGTGTTACATCCTTCTTTGTGTCCATGTGTTCTCATTTAGCTCCCATACAGAGTGAGAACATGGATCTATACATTGCTTTGGGCAGTATAGCCATTTTAATAATATTGATTCTTCCTATCTATGAACATGGAATCTTTTTCTATTTGTGTCATCTCTGATTCCTTTGAACTGTGTTTTTTGTTCTCTTTGTACAGATCTTTCACCTCTCTGTTAGCTGTATTCCTAGGTTTGTGTGTATGTGTATGTGTAGCAGTTGTACCTGGAATTGTGTTCCTGAGTTTGCTCTCAGCTTGACTGTTGTTAGTGTATAGGAATGTCAGTGAGTTTTGCACACTGATTTTGTATCCTGAGACTTTGCTGAAGTTGTTTATCAGGTAAAGGAGTTTTTGGGCTGACACTACAGGGTTTTCTAGTTACAGGATCATGTCATCTGCAAACAGGAATAGTTTGACTTCCTCTCTTCCTATTTAGATGTCTTTTATTTTTTTCTTTTATGATTTTCCTGGTCAGGACTTCCGACACAGTGTTGGATAAGAGTGGTGAGAGAGGCCATCTTTGTCTTGGGCTGGTTTTCAAGGGTAATGCTTCCAGTTTTTGCCCATTCAGTATGATGTTAGCTGTAGCTTTGTCATAGAAGGCTTTTATTATTTTGCTGTATGTTTCTTCAATACCTAGTTTTTTTGAGTTTTTAACATGAAGGGGTGTTGAATTTTATCAAAAGCTTTTTCTGTGTCTATTAAGATAATCATATAGTTTGTCTTTAGTTTTGTTCATGTGATGAATCACATTTATTGAAGTGCATATGCTGAACTAATTTGCATCCCAGGGATAAAACCTACTTGATCGTGCGGAATAAGCTTTGTGATGTGCTGCTGGGTTCAGTTTACAATATTTTGTCGAGGACTTTTCATTGATATTCATTGATAATAATGGCCTGAAGTTTTCTTATTTTGTTGTGTCTCTGTCAGGTTTTGGTAGAAGGATGATGCCAGTCTCAGAGAATGGGTTAGGGAGGAGTCCCTCCTCCTTAATTTTTTGGAATCATTTCAGCAGAATGGTACCACCTCTTCTTTGTATATCTAGTAGAACTCAGCTGTGAATCTGTCTGGTCCTGGGTTTTTTTTGGTTGGTAGATATTTATTACTGACTCAATTTCAAAGTTCATTATTAGTCTCTTCAGGGAATCCGTTTCTTCTGGTTCAGTCTTGAGAGGGTCTATGTGTCCAGGAACTCATCTATTTCTTCTCAATTTTCTAGTTTATATGTATAGAGGTGTTCATAATGTTCTCTGATAGCTGTCTGTATTTCTTAGGGTTTTGATAATATTTCCCTTGTTATTTCTGATTGTGTTTATTTTAACCTCCTCTCTTTTCTTCTTTATTAGTCTAGCTAGTGATCTATCTATTTAATTAACTTTTTCAAAAAAAGCTCCTGCATTCATTGATATTTTGATTGAGACATGATTTTTTGTGTCTCAATCTCCTTTGGTTATTTCTTTTTCTTCCTTTTTTAAATTTTTTTTGAGATGGAGTTTTGCTCTTGTCACCCAAGTTGGAGTACCATGGCACGATCTCAGCTCACTGCAACCTCTGCCTCCCAGGCTCAAGCAATTCTCTTGCCTCAGACTCCTGAATAGCTCAGACTACAAGCACCCACCACCACACTCAGCTAATTTTTGCATTTTTAGTGGAGATGGGGTTTCACCATGTTGGCCTCCCAAAGTGCTGGGATTACAGGCATGAGCCACAGCACCTGGCCTGGCTATTTCTTGTCTTCTGTTAGCTTTGGGATTTTTTTGCTCTTGGTTCTCTAGTTCCTTCAGTTGTGACATTAGTTGTTGTTAACTTGAGATCTTTCTAACTTTTTGTGTGGCATTTCAGTGTTGTAAATTTTCCTCTTAACGCTGACATAGCAGTCTCCTAGAGATTCTGGTATGTTGTATCTTTGTGCTTATTATTTTAAAAGAACTTCTTGATTTCTGCCTTAATTTCAGTATTTGCCCAAAAGTCATTTAGGAGCAGGTTATTCAGTTTCCATGAAATTGTATTGGTTTGAGTGAACTTTTTAATCTTGATTTCTAATTTGATAGTTCTGTGGTCTGAGACATTGTTTGTCATGATTTCAGTTCTTTTCATTTGCTGAGGAGTATTTTACTTCTGATTATGTGAAAGATATTACAGTATGTGTCATGTGAATGTGAAGAATATATATTCTGTTGTTTGGGGCTGGAGAATTCTGAAAACGTCTATCAGGTCCATTTGATCAGTAGGGCATTAAAGTCTCCCACTATTAATGTGTGGGAGTCTAAGTCTCTTTGAAGGTCTCTAAGAACTTCATGAATCTGGGTACTTCTTTATTGGGTGCATATATACTTAGGAGAGTTAGAGCTTGTTGTTGAACTGAACATTTTACCACTATGTAATAAAGCCCCCCTTGTCTTTTTAAATTTTTGATGGTTTACAGTCTGTTTTTTTCTGAAACTAAGATTGCAACCATGGCTTATTTCTGTTTTCCATTTGCTTGGTAGAATTTCTCCATCCCTTTATTTTGAGTATATGTGTGTCACTGCAGGTGAGATGGGTTTCTTGAAGATAGCATATCACTGGGTTTTGGTTCCCTACCCAGGTTGCCACTCTGTGTCTTTTAATCGGGACATTTAGCTTATTCACATTCAAGGTTACTACTGATATGTGGGGATTTCATCTTGTCATCATGATGTTAGCTGGTTATTTTGCAGGCTTGTTTATGTGGTTGCCTTATAGTGTCACTGGCCTGTATAATTCAGTGTGCTTTCTTAGTGGCTAGTAACTCTCTCTGTATGTCTTTTAGCATGCTTTAAGCTGCTTTGAGAACACCAAACTTAAATTAGCTTAAAACAGTCAAATAATTTCCTGTCACATGATTTCCAGGGGTAGGACTAACTTTAGAGTTGACGGCTTCAGTAACTCTGTGACATTATTAGGAGCATATGTTCTTGCCGACTCTTCTTTCTGTTGTCAAGAGATTTGGCATAATTCACACCAAATCTCTCATTTCCCTAGTAACTATAAAATGGCTACAAGTAACAGTAGGGCCTCCCTTCCTCCTTTATATCCACAGAGAAAATAGAATTTCTTCCCTCCAAACCTTACACCCATTCCTGGACCAGTAACACCAGTCAGTGAACTATGTGATGCTTGACTTATACATGGATTCCTGAAAGGCTCTGGCTTTGATTCATTGGGATCCACTCCTGGAGCAGGGAAAGGAAAAATTTCTCATGAGTTGCAAGAGCCGTGTGATGGATATAAATACATATGAGCAATATTAGAGATCTGTGAAGGGGAAATATCAGGGAGGAAATGGAGGTTGTGTAAGCAATCAACAGCATTCAATATAGACTCGGAAGTCACCAGGAAATAGCACATTTTTATAAATATACAATAAGATACTGTTTAGTTGTATTTCCTTCAAAGGTACCAGTTCATCTTCCCCTACAACTTCTCCTAAACAACTTGATGGTTAGGATCTGGCTTTCATGGTGACTATAACTTAATCTACCCTATTTAAGGTAGATTTTGAAGGTACATTTTTATACATTATGACACTAAAACTATAATACAAGCAAGAAAAGTCCAAGATATCAGTATAAAACATGGTGTTGAGAAAATTTTGATGAGTTAGAAATATTTTCATAAGAACAGCAGGTTTTAAAAAATGTGTACATACACACACAAAAATGAAACATCCTTACCTTATGCTATATACAAAAATTAACTCAAAATTGATAAGAACATAAACGTAACAGCTGAAACTATATCACTCTAAGAAGAAAACAAGGGAGAAGCTCCATGACATTGAATTTGGTAATGATTCTTTAGCTAGGACAGCAAACCATTGGAAATAAAAGAAAAAATAGATAAACTGTACTTCATCAACCTTTAGAGCGTTTGTGTATCAAAGGATACTTACCAACTGAGTGGAACGCAACTGACAGAATGGAATAAAATATTTGCAAATTATATATCCAATAAGGGTCTAATATACAGGATATATAAAGAACTCCTACAACTCAACAAGAAAAAAACCAACTTGATTTTTAAAATGGACAAAGAATTGACCCAGAAATCCCATTACTGAGCATACACTCAAGGAACTATAAATCATTCTACTATAAAGACACATGCACACATATGTTCATTGCAGCCCTGTGTACAATAGCAAAGACCTGGAACCAACCTAAATGCCCATCAATGATAGACTGGACAAAGAAAATGTGGTACATATACACCATGGAATACTATGCAGCCATAAAAAATGATGAGTTTGTGTCCTTCGTAGGGACTTGGATGAATCTGGAAACCATCATTCTCAGCAAACTGACACAAGAACAGAAAATCAGACATCGCATGTTCTCATTCATATGTGGGCGATGAACAATGAGAACACGTGGACTCAGGGAGAGGAGCGTCACACACTGGGGGCAATTGGGGGGTAGGGGAGAGACAGCGGGTGGTGGGGAGGGAAGGGAGGTGGGGAGGTAGGGGAGAGACAGCGGGCGGTGGGGAGGGAGGGGAGGTAGGGAGGTAGGGGAGAGACAGCAGATGGTGGGGAGGGAGGGGAGGGTGGGAAGGGATAACATGGGGGAGTAATGCCAAATATACTATGCACCTAAAGTTAAATAAATAAATTATTTTTTAAAAAAAGAATTGAATAGACATCTCTCCAAAAATAAATATACAAATGTCCAATGAGCACACAAAATGATGCTCCACATCACTAATAATTAGAGAAACACAAATCAAAACTATGAGATACCACTCCATATCTATTAGGATAGCTACTAAAAAACAAACCCAACAAAAGAAAATAACCAAACTTGGTGAGGATTTGAAGAATTTAGAAACCTTGTGCACTGTTGGGAATGTAAAATGGTGCAGCTGATATGGAAAACAGTACGGTGATGCCTAAAATAATGAAAAATAGAATTAATATCGATCCAATAATTTCATTTCTGCGTATATACCTAAAAGAATTCAAAGTAAGGTGTCAAAGATATTTGTATACGCATGTGCATAGCAGCATTATTCGCAGTAGCTAAAAAGTGGAAGGAACCCAAGTGTCCACTGACAGATTAATGAATAAATGAAATGTGGTAGATACACACAATAAAATATTATTTAACCTTTAAAAGGTAGGAGATGTGACACATTCTACAGCGTGGATGAAACTTGAACACATACTAAGTGAAACAATTTCATCACAAAAAGATAATTACTATATGATTCCACATATTTGAGGTACCTAGTATACTCAAATTCATAGAGACCAAAAACCGAATCGTGGTTGCTAAAGGACTTATTGTTTGGTGTATATACAGTTTCAGTCTGGGAAGGGGTGAAAGGTTCTTATGATAAATGGTTGTGATGGGTTGCAACAATGTGTGTGCATTTAATACTACTGAGCTGAATACTTAGAAATGGATAAGATGATAAATTTTATGTTATATGTATTTTCCCACTTTTAAAGACAGCATACAAAAAAGTTTACAATTTTGTTATTTTATTTCTAAACTGTCCAAATGTATTACTTATATAACAAGAAAAACACTGATTTAATGCAAATACCTGTTATCTCCCTACCTTTTAAGGTCTTAAGAAGATTGCATTCCTATTCTATATCTCGTGGAAGTGGAACACTCTCTCCAAGGTTTCTACTAATTCTTAGTTGTGAAGTCTGCCTCTGATTCTTCATTCCTAATTTTATTGAATTATTTTATGTTATAAAAAATTTTATACACCCTCAAGAAAACCATTTTCCTCTACATTATGTTTATATAGACTCTCTTTAATTTCACAAAAGCAAAATGAAACATTAAAACCCCTCATAGACACATGTATTTAAAGAGTTAACTGAAGATTTGAAGAGATGGGAAGCAGGGCTTGTTTCTATCTACAGCCCAGAACATTTCAAGTTGAATATCAGGAACTTATCTCTTACAAGTCATTTTAGTCTCTCTACTTTGGTCACTTCAGACTTGTAACATCCCAACCTCACACCACATTGGCCCATTATAGCTTCTTTCTTTCACTTTTAAATCATTTTTCCTCACATATTCTCTCTTGTATGGAGTCTCCTTTTTCTCAAAGCTCAAAATTCCTCTCTTTCATATAATCCGTTCAGACCTCTCAAGCCCCTTACCCCCAAATTCAGCTCTAAAACATCCCAGAATAAAGGATGCTTTAAGTTATTCTCCTTCTTAGAAGGTAGCTGTAGTCATAATAGGCATCTTCCCCTTCATTTCAAACAGAGGGTCAGAGCCCCAGTCTTCTTTTCTACACTCTCCCATCTTTCCTCTCACCTACACTGCTATGAGCTGCATTCACCTCCTTGAAGACAGTAAGCTGCCATTCTTCTCTGCTGGCATAGTTTGTCTGAACCTAATCAGGCCCAAGGCCTGCATATACAATTTTGCAGACCACCATTTGCAGGGGTGTACAAGGGGTCCATTTACCAAGTCTTTCTAACAAGTGCTGGAACTAGTTGTTGTCATAATCCACTACAATGAACTCTATTGGGAACTGCAAGAGATTATTTTTCTTCTTGCATCTTAAAAAGGAACTCCTTGGTGCTCTCTCAGGCCTTGAAAATTGAGTGGAAATAAGAGAAGATATATTTTACATTTAGCTAAAAAAACACAATGTAAAGCAAGATTCATTCATCTTAGGTGCATAGGTTCTTCGAGCGCTTACTAGCTAATGCATACCACAAAAAAGAAATGCATATTATTTTGATAGTGTAAATGAATTTACTTGTAAATGATTTCAAACCAGTCATTTATTATTTTTTGAAGTCCATTCCATTTATTCCTTAGTCTATAAATTGAGTACCCATTAACATAACTCTCCAAAGATGTTCACATAATGTTGTGCACTTGAGAACAAGGTAGGAGGAACGTAAAGGCAAGTCACAGAAATTACCTAAATGGTAAATAAAAGGGATTCCATAATTTTTTGACTTTAGAAATCAAAGAAAGAGCTCCCAGGCCAAATATAGCCAAATGGATAATTGTGAATAAGTCGCTAATAAGAAACTGTTAAGCTATCAAACCAGCAAAGAGATGAGAAATTTAAGAATGGTGGAGAAATGATCTAGGTGTGTGTGACTGTTTTGTGCGGCAGCCAGGTGAACAGAAACATTTTTCCTAATGTCAATATTTAATAGTCTGAAGACCATCTACAGGTATTCAACAAAGTAGACTTCAATCTATGAAGTGATGAAAGCAACATGATCACCTGAGGTACCAGGAAACCAGGTTCTAAGGTGAGAGTTGTCACTGACTCAGTAGGAGACTTCAGGTCATAGTTGCTTAGTCCCATCCATCCATTCTTTCTTGTGTTCATTCAGTAAGTATTTCTTGAAATATTTATTGCTATGTGCTAATAAAATAAGTTCTGAGTTGCAAGAATTATTAGAAATGGTCAGTGGCCTCAGATAGCTCCCAGTCTAGAGGGAAAGACAAATAATAATGACATTTGTTCTATAAATAAATGTCTTTAGTTTTAGAGTGACACCATCTACCAAGTATTGTTGTATCAGAAAGGAGACCACAGTATTGCTCCACATTCCCTACTGTTGTGGGAAATGTCAGGCTGTTGTGTCTGGTAGGTGCTACAGCCACAATGTGAGAACCCAGGAACATTTCAAGAGTCTATAAAAGTGTTTGCACCCTGAAAAAAAACAAAGCCCTCACCCCCCCTAAAAAAAAACTATTGGCTGCCAAATTTAAAAATAAAATTGCAACATGAAAAATCATTTTTCTTGCTCTGAAGTCACAAAGTTACTTATTTTTCAATGGCAACTCAAAAGATATGGTAACACATAAATTACCTTTCGAGTTCGGTGTTTAATATATTTGAAAGAATATGGGCTGGGCTTACAAAAACAGGAGTGCTCAGGACTCACAAAAGTCCATGAATAGTCACTGTGTAGACAGATATGGGTTCAATCCAGACTTAGTCACATATTGGTTGGGGCCTTGAGAAACTACCTTGGATGTCTTAAGCTATAGTTTAGTGTTCTATAACATGAGGATGATCAGATCCAACTTAAAGTATTTTAATGAGTAACAAATAATGTTTTATATGGAAGTTGCCTAGCATAATGCCTGGCACACATTGGTTGCTCAATAACTGTTATTTTAATTTTCTTCCATGTATAGTAGGCACTACTGTTGACATATTTCTCTTTTTTTCCATAAAGTAACATTTTTGTTTTTTGTTCTTTCAAATTATGTGTTTAGACATCACTGAGATTCTAATGTGATCTCAGTCATGTAATCTGCCTTTTTCTGAAGTTTTATTTTTAATTGACAAACAATCATTTATAGAATACAACGTGTTGTTTCAATACATGTATACCATGTGGAATAATCAAATCACGCTAATTAACACAGCCATCACCTCAAATATATATATCATTTCTTTGTGGTGAGAGCATTTAAAGTTTAGCTATTTTGAAATATACAATGCTTTATTATCAACTAGTCACTACCCTGGGCAACAGACACCAGAACCTGCTCCTCCTGCCAAACTGAAACTTTGTGCCCATTGACCAGCGCCTCCCCTTTGCCTGCCTATACTCCTCAACCGGCCTCAAGTGGCAGGAATGGAATCAATCACAGCACATTAACTTTAACAAAAAATGTATCTAGTCCTGCCAAAGTCTACTTCGCTCTGTGCATATCTGATTGTTGTTCTCCTCCCAAACACTGGGGTCTGAGGAAACTGTTAGGAAAACAATGATATATCCAAAGATGTCTTGAGTTCTCAAGGTGAAACTGTTGCAACATTAAGAGGGGTTTAGCTGGCTGATGCCTGTGATGGTGTTTATTCAAGAGACACTCTACCGTCTCCTCAGAGAATTTCTCACCCCACTCCCAAGCTTCTCTCATTCTTTTTTTTTTTTTTTCTTTCAGTGAGCCTCTGTGAGAAATAACACATTTTGCTGTTTAAAAAAGTCATTTATCTCAATGACTGACATGCTTATTTGTATGATTTCTTTTTAAAATTAGGAAGCCTTGAATGGTTCTTGGCGAGTTTATTTTTATTTTATATTTGGCGTCTAAAATCTGGAACAAGTCCCACACTTCAAGATATAGAAAAATCTGCATGAGGAACAGATGAGAGAAATTTTCACAACTCAGCTTGCATCTCTCTGACTTCTCCAGAGGTCATCATTTTTGTTTCAGCATTGTTTTCTTGCCTCTATATCCCAAAGGCAATATTTTATCCTTTCTTAAGGGTTTTATGTGCTTTCTTGTTAACTGGCATTTAGTTGGGTGATCACATTGACTTTAGTGATATTAGTATGGTATGCCACCAGTAAACATGTTATTACAGGTAATTAATTAATTCCCTTCCAAACTCACCCACCTGGTCTCTGCCCCTTAAAAGTATGATTTACTTTTAGCATTTTGAGTTTTGGTTGACCCATCACACCTTTGCTGTCACTGAGCCTATTCAAGAGCAGGAACAACAAATTTTCTGAATCTCCCACTTTACCTAGAAATATCACATTGTGCCATCTATGGAGGCAAACGTATTTGGCTCCTAAAGAACAAATTTTGGTCACAGCAAATTATTTATCGATAGAAATATTATTAAAAGTGTGTATGTTTTCAATTGCAGTGAAGTCCATGAAGAATTCAAGCCATGTCAGTGAACATCGCTTCCCGATGCATTCTGTGTAGGTTCAAAGAATCTCTAAGTTGAAGTTACAAAAGACTCATTTTATAGGAAAGGAGATTCAAGTTTAGGAGAGTTAGTGAGTTTTCCAAGGTGGCCACTGATTTGATCAGAAATAGGAATAGAATTTATGTCTTCTAGGATGCTAGCCTAGTGATCTTTGCTTCACACTAAAATGTTCTTGCACTGTGAGCTTCTGCTCATAACCTTTAAAAAAAAATCCCAGGTCGTTTCTGGGAAAGAAGAGAAAACTATTATCTAAAAACCATGCCCAGAATCATGTGTCTCTGGGCCTAACATGTCAGGGGCCTAAGTTGGCATCTTGCATCTTATGCCTTTCTTAAGTTCCACTTCTTAAATTTTTATACTAAGAGCAACACAAGGGCCAGATACTGTGTGATACTGTTGTTTCTCAGAGAAAAGTGTATGTTTTCACATATTCAGAGTAATTCCACAGTGGTTTTTTTGCAGAAAAAACTTATTACAGTTTTTAATCCACTCCCAGTTTGTGAATTTTTTAGCTGAAAAAAAGCAACTACGGTTCCCTTTTGAAGCCATATGGAGTCACAGGATGAAAACTCAGAAAAATTAAAGCATAGATAGCTGCCTCTGCTCAGCACTTAACAGTTATGGAAAAATCTTTTTAAACACATTCTCTGGTTTGTTTGTTTGTTTGAGAAAGGGCTTCACTCTGTCACCCAGGTTGGAGTACAGCTACATGAACCTAGTTCACTGCAGACAACCTCCCAGGCTCAAGGGATCCTCCCACCTCACACTCCCATGTAGCTGGGACTACAAGTGTGCACCACCACACTCAGCTAATGTTTAAAGTTTTTTGGAGATGGGATCTCACTATGTTGCCCAGGCTGGTCTCAAACTCCTGACCTCATACAATCCTCCAACCTCAGCCTTACAAAACGCTGGGATTACAGGTTGTGCCACCGCACCCAGCCTTGCATTACCTTTCTTAATCCTACCAAGACCATAAAAGATGGAGACATAGAAATCATCATCTCCATTTTGCATACTAGAAACTGAAGCTCGGCTGGGTGCAGTGGCTCACACCTGTAATCCCAGAACTTTGGGAGGTTGAGGCAGGTGGATCACAAGGTCAAGAGATGGAGACCATCCTGGCCAACATGGTGAAACCCCGTCTACACTAAAATATAAATATTAGCTGGGCATGGTGGCGCACGCCTATAGTGCCAGCTACTAGGGAGGCTAAGGTAGGAGAATTGCTTGAACCCTAGAGGTGGAGGTTGCAGTGAGCTGAGATTGTACCACTGCACTCCAGCCTGGCACCCGGCAACAGAACAAGACTGTCTCAAAAAAAAAAAAAAGAAAAGAAAAGAAAAAGAAACTGAAGCTCAATGAAGTTACATAATTTGGACAAAGTTATTCAAGTAGCATGAGTAAACTGACGGTTTTAATCTTGCATACCAGCAGTAAAAATCTGAATTCTCCTTTCCACACACATATCTCTTTATAAATTGCATACACATGACACTCCATTAATATGTTGAATATGCTACAAAACTTACAAAATGGGAATTTTAAAGGTAAGATAAACAAAATAACCCTTTTTTTGCATCAATGAAATAAAATTTTGTTCACACACAAAAAGTAGTACTAATGACATTTTTAGTACAAAAAGTATGACTCTACATGCTCTATCTTTTTGCAGAATTGTATTTAATACTTGTGATTTAGCGATATGAAATTCTGGTTCTAAGTTCAGTTTATTTGGATACTTGATTTTACGGCCAGAGAAGTGGAAAAGCCACTCAACATTAACATGTAAATATAAATAGAAGAAGTGCATTGTTGATCATACTGATTAAATTGTGGAAATTATTTTCAAGTTCATCCACTAATTATGCAATGTTTTCTCTTAAAATTCTGTTAAAAATATCTCTCTTATCTGACCTCTGCTAATTATTCTTGCCAACTAATCAGAAGATACTAAGGTACTGCAATTTTATATTATTAACAAATAAACTCAGATTCCAGTTTTAGCTCTGGCAGATAAAGAGCTTAGAAGTCATTGCTTTCATTTTCTCAACAAGATAAAGTTGAACCAACTGAAAATTCCATGACTTTTCTTGCACCCATGAGGTCGTAGGGCAAACCGCAACCCAGAAATCTCAGCTGAGATCTGCTTATCTGGACAAGAACTACTGGAGCCTTAAACTAGTAAAAACATATAAATAGTAATTTTGATGACTTATAGGAGATGAAACACACACTGGCTTACGACTGAAAAAAAATCCAGCCTTAGGAGGGCCTCGTCAACTTTTACATTTAGAAACTCCAACAAGCCTCCATGGAGAAGAGCCAAAAAAATTCCCTCCTGGTTCTGGTAGGGACAATCATAGTGAAACACCCCCAGAGCATTCTCCATGACAAAAGCCTACTCTCCGGTCAGTGGGGAAAATATGTGACCAGAGTTTTATCCCACCTGGAAAAAGGAAATTTCTCTGACTTCCTGTCTCAGCTTGGAAGGGAACAAAACCATGAAACTTTTGCAAAGGTCAAATCCCCAGAACTAAGCCCTGCTGAAAACAGAGATTTTACTATTAGATTACAGAACAGTTCCCTTCCCCTACCTTACCACCACACCAGCAGGACTCCAATAGAGTAACAGACTTACAGCTGAAAGAGCACATTGCTATGTATGCACTCCTGCTAGTTTAAGCCTTCAGTACTTCCTTTCCAGATGATCCCAGCTGAGATTTCTGATCTTAGCCCAGATTCAACGTCTTCGTCCATTCATGCTACTATAACAAAATACTATGGACTGAGTGGCTTAAACACCAAACATGTATTTCTCACAGTTCTGGAAAGTGAGAAGTCCAAGATCAAGGAGCCAGCAGATTTGCTGTCTGGTGAGGACAAAATTCCTAATTCATGGATGGTATTTTCTTCCTGTGCCTTCACAAGGAAGAAGGGGCAAATCAGCTCCCTTGGGCCTCTTTTATAAGGACACTCGTCCTAATCATAAGGGTCCTACCCTCCTGACCTCGTCATCTCTCAAAGTCACCCTCTTCCTAATACCATCATATTAGGCATTAGGATTTCAATATATGAATTTTGTGGGAACACAAACATTGAGACCATAGCACACAAATTCTAAGTGAGGAGTTTTTCTTAGGGAGGCCTGAAGCAGTAAAAACATAGACACTAGAGGAATTTGAGACCACTACCACCTATAGTTATAGCAAATGTTCAACTGAGCCTAACTCCTAGCCAGACTGAAGTGGCTATGTTACCTGAGGTATATACTCTGGGGTTCGTCACCACAGGCCACAAAAATTTAGGACATGGACACACAGAAGGAGTTTAGGAGTGGAGGTTTAATAGGCAGAAAAGAAAAGAAAGAGAAACAGCTCTCTCCATAGAGAGAGGGGTCTCCAAGCAGAAAGGACTGGCTGGCACTAATGGGCCAGATTTTATACTCAGGTTTGAGGAGGTGGTGTCTGAATTACAAAGAATTCACAGATTAGTCCAATCGGGCATGACATTTATATAGCGCTCTGGAAGGCTGGTAGCCCCACCCTAATCTTATTACGCAAATGAGATTTCCAGTTGATGGCTGCCATCTTGTCTGCTCCTTACTGTGCATGTGGCTGGCAGAGAAGGGAAGATGGAGCCACCATCTTGAACATGTCTAGACCCTAGTTCCTGCCGGCATTCACCCCAGTAAGCTTCCAGCTTGCTTGTCTATGTCTGCAGCTTGACTTTACAGTCATGCTGTTTGTTGGAAAATGATCTAGAGCTGCTTTTCATTAAAAAGAAAAGTTTTTCCCAGAACTTCTGTACCCTCACTATCTGCCTAAGTGATTTCTTCATAACTCCTGTATCAAGATTAACACAAATCTTCACACTAAAGGCCTGATTACCTCAGTTCCTATTACTTTATGTCATGCCTTGTTTTCAACAACAAAACCAAGTAGAAGACATGCTAAAAAGCAAATACTAAAAACAACCCTCAGATATAGACATAGATTTTGGAATTATCAGGCAGAGAATTTTAAAATGCTACAATTAATATGTAAGAGTTGTAGTAAAAAAGGTAAACGACATCGAAGAACAGATAAGTAATGTGGGCAGAAAGATGAAAATTCTAACAAAAATCAAATATATTCAAACCCACAAAAAAGAATCTGTTCTAATTGAGAAAATATTTTTTTAAAAACCCACAATCAAACAAATAATGGCACGGCCCTCAGCCTCTCTCTCACATATCAACCTAATGAATGAACCAGTATCAATCTATCTGTCTGTTAAATGTATATGCACCCCACTTTGAAGACAACTGCACTATAACCTAATAGCCAAGTCCCCATCTACATTGGGCAATTGATCTATGAAAGAAGAGCTCATTTATGTTGTAATTCAACTATATCCTCCAATTATTGTATTTTTTTATAGAGAGAGGAAGAATACTTTCCACTTACCCTGTCAGATGCCCTGAATTAATATCAAGAATCAAAAACTAGTCACAGTAAACCAATATTTAAAAGGAGATAAATCACCTTCATTAAGAGTCAATTCAACACAAGTGTGGTGGCTCAGACCTCTAATCCCAGCACTTTGGGAGGCCAAGGTGGGCAGATTATTTGAGGTCAGGAGTTCAAGACCAGCCTGGCCAACATGGTAAAACCCCATCTCTACAAAAAATACAAAGAACAGCCGAATCCAGTAGCATGACCCTGTAGTCCCAGCTACTCAGGAGGCTGAGGCAGGAGAATCGCTTGAACCTGGGAGGTGGAGGTTGCAGTGAGCTGAGATCACATCACTGGACTCCAGCCTGGGCGACAGAGTAGACTAATCTCAATAAAATAATACAATAGTAAAAAAAAGAGTCAATTCACTGTTCACTTAATTTGGAAATAAGAATTGTCCAATTAACATTTATCAATTGTTTTAACTGACGCTAGTAGGAATTAAGGAGTCTTGGGTTTAACACTTGATCTAGTTAATTATGACAGAACTGTAGTGTTCATCCAATATTCATCTTCCCCCTTCACTTCCCGGCCCTCTTTAAATACGGGAGAGCCACATAACTAGCTCTGGCCAATGGGCTGTGAGCAGAAGTGACAAGGAGGTATGAGCTCTTCATGTAGGTTCTCTTCCTTATGGTGGAGCCTCTGTCAGCAGTATCCCTAAGCTTCCATGAGTAGGAGAGCCTCATCCCACCTCCTTTCATACATGCAACTACACTGGAAATGTAGCATAAGCAAGAAAAACACTTGTTTGATAAAGTCACCAAGATTTCCAAGTTTCATTTATTATCTTAGCATAACTTGGCCAATCCTGAATGATACAGTAATCCTGAGGCAATTATGGTTCCTGCTTCCCTTTTCTGTAATAAGAAGGAAACTACAAATGCACTCTAGCTGCTCCATGAGTTGGCAGGCAGAAGGAGTTATAGGCTAATTAGTGGGTAAAGCCCTTATACATGGATTGGAAAATGCACCCTAGCACTGCATAGGGGAACACTGTAGTTCCTATGGATGCTATCTTTCAGAAAAAAGGGATACATTTTTAGTGTAAGGATAGAGATGGCCTCAATATTGGACTAGGTCCTTCTAATCAGAATAATAAATTCTAACCTCATTCGATTTACCTAAAAGTGTTTTTGCAAATAAAGGACTTCTATTTTGAGTTTATTTATTCTCCCTTCCTCCATGTGTACATCCATGCACATCTGCTGTTCCACAACCTGTATAACTATAAATGAACAATTAAATGAATAATAAACTTAATGCATAATTATAAATGTTTATTTCTTAAAACAATAAAACAATTTTGTCATATCACGACTCTGGAATGTGTTATTCTCCAATATGGATGTGTTGGCCTTTTGCAGAAAAAGAAAACTACGTGTAAAGAGATGCTAAAGTCAGAATAGAATGGACTCAGGCAGAATCTGCCTAGACGTTTCTTCAGCTCTAAAGCTCTGAATATTACATACAATGTTCATGAATAATTAAAAACTAAAAGCAGAAAAGTTATTGTTGAGTGACATTTTAAATGACCCACAAGTTAGTTCTTTCACTAAGCTAAACGATAATAAATACAATAGTGGAAGCAATGTTTTGTGTTATCACTATGATTCATTACTTTAAAAATAGCCGATGTTCAAAAAAGAAGGTAAATCAATTTCATGTTTTTCTATGTGTACAGCCTAATGATTTATAAAAACAAAAGTGAGTATGTGGTCTATACATTGTGTTAGAGATATTAATAATCTAACTGTTGGAAGTGATACAAATTTTCTCAATTCTCCTACTTTAAAAGACATATCAACACAGCATGTTGAAATCTAACTAAATGATGCTATTGAAATACTGTGTTGTATGTTTTACATCTGAACCATTGTATCTAACACTGAGAGGTCTTTTTAAATAGCATTCTGGGTTTTTTGTTTAAGAATTTTATAAGTCACTTCTCAATAATTTAACCTTTTAATTTTATACTGGCTTTTAAAGATTTATAGTAAGATAAGCACTTTATAATCAATGGACTAAGTACAAAAAAAAAAGGAAAGAAGAAAAACTTGAAATTTATGAATCTTCTGCACCTAACTCTAAACATTAAATGTTTACCCTAAGCATCAGTCCTGATCACAAAGGAAACATTTTTAGCATATATTTTATATTTGACTTATTCTAAGACATGGTTTCAAGTGCCTGCTATGAGTCAAGCACAGCATTTGCCATTAAAGGACATAGTTTCTGACAGCAAGGGACTCACAGGCTAGTGAGAAAGATATGAAAACAGATAACTACAATGAATTTACTGCAAGAAAAGATCCTTTGGGGAAGCTATAGAACCCCATGGGAAGAGGAGTAACCCAGGCTAGAATGGGCACAACTATGAAAAAGTAAATGGGATTTAGCGAAGAGAAAGACGAGGACACTCTTGAGAGTGTCCTTTTAAGAAAACTTAAGCAACAATGCCGAAGAAAGTGGGTATCTTTGAGAAACTTCAAACTGCGTTGAACACTGGCTATATGACTGAATCACAGGCAGTGTCGCCCAATGGAACTTGCTTCGTTCAAGGGCATGTTCGTAACGTGTTCTGTCCAATGCAGGAGGCGACTGCAAAGCCACTAGCTACAGATGGCTGTAATGTACTTTAAATGTGGTGAGTGTGACTAAGGAATAGAAATTTAAATTTTATTCTATTTTAATTTATTTTAAATTACATTGAAGCAGCCACCAATGGCCAGTGGCTATCCTACCAGGAGCACAACTCTAGATTATCAGTCGTTGAAACATGAGGCAGAACTAAGGCTCACACTTCGAAGAGTTTTGTAAGCCAGGTTAAGTAGTTTGGATTTCAGCCCAAATGTAAAGAGAAGTTATTGGTGAAGAATGTTAAGCAAGGGGGGATGTGATCGAATTCCTTTGGAAGTAACACTCTGAC
>NW_016107480.1:4278606-4284058 GCF_001604975.1 Cebus imitator | reverse complement strand
GGGAGGCTCAAGGCTTGAGGCAAAGACAGCAGATAAGCTTATGGTGAGAGTAATACAAAAGAAAACTGAGAAACCCATTAAAGACGAGGGTGGGGAGTATGAGGAGAAGAGAGATGTGATTGAATGTGAGATTAAGGGACAGTAGAAAGAGACATTCTAGTGTCTGGATTAGACACATAAGGGGAAGAAGGTGTGAGTCACCAACATGCTCGATAGGAGTTAAAAATGTGAAGGGTTGCTCTATTTAAGTGATGTTGAGTATGAACTGTCTTTGGGACAGTGAAGTAAAAAAGATATAACCAGGATTTGGGTGACTATGTTAGCAAATAAAGAAACAAACGAAAATAGCACCTAGACATCCTTTGTTCAGTCTTTATATTCATTGGCAGAAATTTCACAACAAGCTGTTAACATCTTTTAACTTCAAAGGATTCAGATTTATACACATTCAATATAAAACATTATTAAAGGCAATACAATCAGATTCAGAAAGTGCTTGTAAGTTTCACTTTATACATCAATTATCATTAAGTAATGTTTTGAAAAGTATCTCATTTATTTAAACTTTTGGACTTGTTATATTTTGGATCGACTTGAAATTAGTAATTTCTCAGAAATGAAATTAGGGTGTCTTTCCAAATTTTCCAAAGGTGCATTCTGGTGATGGATAATATTCTACATTAAATAGGTTTAATTTTAGAATAACATGAACATTCTTTTACTCGCCAATGAAATAAATATTTGCTTTCTTAAAACAAACAAACAAACAAAAAAACCCTTCTCTCATTTAAAAAAAAAAAAAACTTTTATCATTTCAGAACCCATTCTCATTACTGATTTGAATCCACTATTCAGTTTTCCGCAGATGATAATTATGGCTCACCTCAAGGTATACAAAAGTTATAAAATAGAAAATATCATCTCAAGTCTACACAATAACTGTTTTGGGGCCCTCAATCCACATCTGACCTCTAAAAAAATAATCTTTCTGAGAAAGTATAGTCAACTAAATACATTTCAATTTTAGTTACAAATAGTAGTATGGTCATTGGTTCCAAGTGCCTCTTTGGAAGCTGGATGTTCCTCCAGTGATTTGTATATGTCTTTGTAATTTTCACACTGAATATCTCATTCTTTTTTGTGGTTCCTTTAAAATTATAACACACACCTTCAAATTACAACCTTGCTGTACCCTCAAAGTTTGTCTGGGTAGGCAGCGTTGCACCCAGAATATATGTTTGCCATAGAAACGGTGTTGAAAAATGAGAACACATGGACACAGGGAGGGGAACATCACACTCTGGGGGTAGGGGGCGAGGGGAGGGATAGCATTAGGAGAAATACCTAATGTAGATGACGGGGTGAAGGATGCAGCAAACCACAATGGCATATGTATACCTATGTAACAAACCTGCACATTCTGCACATGTACCCCAGAACTTAAAGTGCAAAAAAAAAAAAAAAGAAAGAAACCGTGCTGTAAATGTTGGAGAGGTTCCCAGGTAACATACAAATGCCTATCAGCCTTGTGGATGGAGCTAATGGCACTGCAGAATCTTAGGCTTTAGGACATAAGTTTTTCAGGACCCTCAGACCTGGAAGGCAGGAGTGATGAAAAACCTGGGGAAGGGCTGTAAATTGAAGTGGAAGAAGAAAAATATGCTGAATGGTGGCAAGAAAAATGACAAGGGCTGAGATTGCACGAATTATTTTTTTTTTAAAGGACACAAACAAAATACTTTTGAAATGAGGGAGAGAGAAAAAGAGGGAGAGGGAAAGAGAGGCTATATTACAGTTTGCGGTTATTTTCAATTTTGCTTTCACTCTAACCCTCTGGTGGTTAGTGAAGGCGGAAATAAAGAGCAGCGGAGAAGTGAAAGGTGAAGGGGAGCTTTCTGTCTCTTTTCCCCTCTTCTCCCTTTCCCAGAATTGGCTCCTTCCAGCCATGCTCATATTCCACCCCCCATTCCCTAAATCTGGTCACATCGTGTTGATATAAAAGACTGTATACAAATGTTTAAAACTTCAAAAAAACAAAGGCTACCCAGCGAACTGTTTTATACAGATAATTATAATATTGGTCGCTGTCTCTTGGAACAATTGCATGCTGTGGTCACAGAGCTGTAATGAAGAGCTCATGCTGTGAAGTGAAAAGTCTCCTTTTCCTCTGGGATTAGATGCATATTTGCCTTCTTCCAGAATGGTTTTGGAACACAGGGAGGGCAGAAACAGCAGAAAGGAGCAGCAGAAGAAAACTGTCTTGATCTCCCATTTTGCTAGCCTGGAGAAAAGGTGCTTTTGCAGGAAACTCAGTTTGCAAACACTGAACATCTTTTGTGTTCCTGTTGGCAAAGCAATTGATTCTAGTTACAGATTGGCTGGGTGCCACCGTGTAACCAGTTTGTCTTTTCTGTTCTGAAGAGCATAGCAGGAAGAGCTACAACTGGGGCTTCTTTTTATCTTTTCTTATTATAGTCTGTTTATTCCTTTCACCCCTTCTGCCATGACCAGCTGCATGGGATTCATAGGTCACATTTCATAATACTTTCAAAAATACACAAACAACAAAAATATACCTTTCGAGACATTTAAAAAAAAAAAGTAGAAGTCAATTTTTATACCCGTATGCCTTCCTCCCTAATGTGATTCTTTTACTTTTTCCTCCTCAGAACAAAACAAAACCAAAATCTTGTGCTATGAGTAGAAAAGGTAACAGATACGTACCAAAGGTAATGATACTTAAACACCATTGGATGAGGAGCTACAAGCCTCCTGATCCAATAATCTTACATGACTAGCATGTATTATGGCTTTTATAGTAAAAATGCATTGGCCGGGCACGGTGGCTTATGCCTGTAATCCCAGCACTTTGGGAAGCCAAGGGGGGCGGATCACCTTAAGTCAGAAGTTCAAGACCAGCTAGACCAACATAGAGAAACCTCGTCTCTACTAAAATACAAAAACTTAACCAGGCGTGGTTGCACGTGCCTGTAATCCCGGCTACTCCAGAGGCTGAGGGAAGCGAATCACTTGAACCCTGGAGGCTGAGGTTGCAGTGAGCCGAAATCGGGCCATTGCGTTCCAGCTTGGGCAACAAAAGCGAAACTCTGTCTCAAAAAAAAAAAAAAAAAAGCCTCTATACGGACTTCACCCATGACTCTCCAGAGCTCACGTAGATAACCCTATTTCTGGCTCAACAGTACTTGCAGCAGCACTCCTAAAGCTAGGGTGTATTCAAACTTGGTAAGGCTAACACAAAGATGGACCACACTGTGAGCCTGGCACTTGAGGAGCCGACGACAGCTGCAGCAACCATTACTTTTCTATTTAATTTTTTTCATAGATCTAAACACTGTAACTTAAGTCTATTTAAATTTCAATTCAGTTGCAGCACTGTTTACAATAGCAAAGACCTGAAACCAACCCAAATGCCCATGAACGACAGACTGGACAAAGAAAATGTGGCACATATACACCATGGAATACTATGCAGCCAATAAAAAAGGATGAGTTCATGTCCTTTGTAGGGACATGGATTAATCTGGAAACCATCTTTCTCAGCAAGCTGACACAAGAACAGAAAACCAAACACCGCATGTTCTCATTCACAGGTGGGTGTTGAATAATGAGAACACATGGACAGAGGGAAGGGAGCATCACACACTGGGGTCTGTTGGGGGGCTCTAGGGGAGGGAGGTGGGGAGGTTGGGGAGGGATAACATGGGAAGAAACGCCAGATATAGGTGTTGGGGGGATGGAGGCAGCAGACCACATTGCCGTGTATGTACCTATGCAACAATCCTGCATGATCTGCACATGTACCCTAGAGCCTAAAGTACAATTAAAAAAAAAAAAGAAAAAGAAAGGAATGAACATCTACTATTGATACCTTATCTATTAGCTCCTGTCTCTCCTCCATTTAAAAAAGTTTAGATACTTTTATCATGGAAGAAATTATTCAAATGATTACATATTAAACATTAATAATTGGCTTTGGTGTAATTGACACTTTGAAAGCACCAGGAGTTGAGATACTTGCAGAGAAGCCACGGAGGAACTGAAGCCTCAGAAGTGCTGCTCCCCTCCCCTCACAAAGCAGGGGCTACAATGGTGGCAGGAAGAGGATGGGTGAATCCACTCCCTTGAGGCAACTGCTTTCTCATAAGCAAGCTGTGATTTGGGATTGACTCTGAGCGGAATCTATTTTGAGGACGTACTTGAGGATCTGGGCTTGGATTTGGAAGATGAAGCCCACTCTGAGAAAGTAGATCAAGGAGGTAAGCCCCTCCCCTAGAACTGGGAAGAGAGATGCCTTTTGTTTGCTTTCACATATTGAAGAAGACTTAACTGTCTCTCCTTCATGACAGTGAAACAGGTTCTGCAAAATACACACCCAAACTTATTCTTTGAAAGGCAATATCCAGCAGGAAATCCAAGCAAGAGGCCAAGCAGCAAAAGCCTTGATTGTTGTTGCATGGATTAATTGCTATCAATGCCAAAGATAAAAGGAGATTAACAAATGTCTTGGTGGCAACTGAAGAATCTGTTGAAGGGTTAACATGTAAGGGTATTTTATTAATATATCATGGAATATTTTGAAAATATACTACTAATCAAGAGTTTTTCACTATATGGTTAATAGGTCATTTTTGCAACTTAACGAATTTTGAAAAACATAGTGAGCCCACCACATTCCACTGAAAAATTTAACTTAACTATTTAGTAATACATGTTTGTGAAGCATTCTTGACAGAAAAACTAACCATTAAAAACTAAACAGTGTGGCCAGGTGTACTGAGTCACGCCTGTAATCCCAGTTCTTTGGGAGGCCAAGGCAGGTGGATCACTGAGGTCAGGGGTTCGAGACCAGCCTGGCCAACATGGTAAACCCCATCTCTACTAAAATTTCAAAATACAAAAATTAGCCAGGCATGGTGGAGGGTGCCTGTAATCCCAGCTACTCAGGAGGCTGAGGCAAGAAAATAATTTGAACCTAGGAGGCGGAGGTTGCCCTGAGCAGAGATTGCACTATTGTACTACAGGGAGACTCTGTCTTAAAAAAAGCAAAACAAAACAAAACAACAACAACAACAAAAAACTAGACAGTGTATGTTGTTCCCCTCCCTGTTTCCATGTGTTCTTATTGCTCAGCTCCTACTGTGACAACGTGTGGTGTTTGGTTTTCTCTTCCTGTGTTAGTTTCCTAAGGACAACGGCTTCCAGCTTCATCCATGTCCCTATAATGGACATGATTTTGATCCTTTTTTGGCTGCATAGTATTCCATGGTGTATATGTACACATTTACCTGGAACTTAAAAATAAACCTAAACACATAAACTCAAAAGTGCTTTATATTGGATGGCCGTTTAGGAACAGCTCAGGATTGCAGCTCCCAGTGAAAGCGCAGAGGGTGAGTGGACGCCGTGTTTTTATTGCCCACAGACTAGGAAA
>NW_016107480.1:4202636-4274111 GCF_001604975.1 Cebus imitator | reverse complement strand
AGGGGGAGAAATGCCAGATGTAGGTGATGGGGAGGAAGGCAGCAAATCACACTGCCACGTGTGTTCCTATGCAACAATTTTGCATGTTCTTCACATGTACCCCAAAACCTAAAATACAATAAAATAAATAAATGGGGAAAAAAAAAGTGCTTTATATTGTGATAGCAATAACCCCAGTGTTTGGAAACAAGTCTAGGGCAAAAGCATGAAGTCACACTGTTGAGTCAAAGTATATTTCTCAATAGGAAAACAGTAAGCTAAAGGAGTTAATAAATTCTTTTAAACAATTAGGGTTGGCACGATGGCTCACACCCGTAATCCCAGCACTTTGGGAACCCAAGGTAGGTGGATCACTTGAGTCTAAGAGTTCGAGACCAGCCTGAGCAACACGAGAAACCCCATCTCTACAAAAAATACAAAAATTAGCCAGGTGTGATGGCTGGCACCTGCAGTCCCAGCTACTCAGGAGGCTGAGGTGGTAGATGGTTTGACCCTGTGAGGGTGGAGACTGCAGTGAGCCAAAATTGTGCCACTACACTCCAGCCTGAGTGACAGAGCGGGATCCTGTCTCAAACAAACAAACAAAAATTAACAGAGTGGTAACGTCATAATTAGGACTACTTATGAGTAATTGATAGTGAAGATTATTGATTTATTATTTCATTTATCTGCTATATGGTCATATAGAAAGCCTATTCTATTTTATTTCATTTTAAAAGTTATTTTCATTATAATATAAACAAATATATGCTCATAAAGGAAATAAAACAGATGAATTAAAAAGTGATCCACAATTTTGGCACTTAAAAACAATCTCTGTTAGTATTTTGATCTATTTTCTTTTGATTTTCTTTATCTGTATATACTTGTACATATTTATAATATATTGATCTACATACATATAAAATTTTGTTTCCTGCTTTTTAGGGTTTTTATACCTGCTTTTTCTTTGAACATTCATATGCATTTAATAAGACGTTTCTCTTTTGCTGGTGATAAAGGACTATGGACTTTTATATTTAAAAGATTAAAATCACCATTAATTTGCTGACAGTGGAGATAACTACATATTGGCATATATCCCTTTCATTGCAGTTTATGCAAATCTATCCATTCATTCATTCATTCAGATATATTTTTGGAGGAGCTGTTATGTTCTAGCTCTGTCTCTTGTGTCAGGAATACAGCAGTGAATGAAACAAAAATCCCTGCTCTGATGGAGTTTACATTCTAGTCAGTGGAAACAGAAAATAAATAAAGAAATAAAATCTGCAATTTGTAAACAATGATAAGTCCTATGGAGGAAAAGAAATCAGGAAAAGGATGAGTAGAATGATTTGCCATTGAAATAAGGTAGTCAAGGAAGGACTCAGTGAGACTAAGACATTTGAACTAAGACAGAAAAGATGTGAAGAAGTAAGAAGATGGAATACCATACAGAAAGAAGAGTAAGTGCAAAGGTCCTGAGGTAGGCATTTGGCCAGTGAATTCTAGAAAAAGTAGAGGACTACAAGCAGATAATTGAGAGCACATAAGATGAGACTCTAAAAAGCATGATGAGTGAGATTCTCTTCGTTTTCTCTGCATGAGATGGGAGGCCAATGAAGAATGTTGAGTAAAGAACTGACCTGCTCTAGTTTATGTTTTAACAGCCTATTCTGGAATTTTATGTTGAGAAAAGCCACAGAGAGATAAAGAGGGTCAGTAGGAGGTTATTGCTATCATCCTTGTGTGAGAGGTGGTAGCTTAGGCTAAAGAGTTAAGAGTCAGAGTGATTTAAAGACTTTGCATGTCTCTATAAGGTTCAGACAAGATTTGCTGATGTAGGGTATGAGAGGAAGAGAAACATTAAAGGTGAGTCCACTTTAGTCTGGGCATGTATTAGGATGCAGTTGCATTTACAGATGCTCCTCAATTTATGATGGGATTAAGTCCTTATAAACCCATACTAAGTTGAATATATCCTAAGTAGGACATGCATTTAATATACCTAACCTACCAAGCACCATAACTTAGCCTAGCCTCCCTTAAACGTGCTCAGAGGTTTACATTAGCCCACTGTTGGGCAAAATCATCTGGCACCACAGACCCCTGTAAAACGTCGAGTGTTTACCCTTGTGATCGCATGAGGAGCTGTCACTGCCCAGTATCTCAAGGATGTCATACCACATATCACTAGCCTTCGTGATATGGGAAAAGATCACAATGCCAAATTCAAAGCATGGTTTCCCCTGACTATGTATCACTTTAACACCATGATAAAATAAAAAAAACTGTAAATCAAACACGTAAGCTAGAGACAGTCTGTGCTGAGTTGAGAAGGACTAATAGAGGAACAGCTTCACTGGGAGAGACAAGGAATTTAGCTTTAGAAACATTGACTTAAATGGGATATGGGAATCTACATTGGAAGGGAGTGGTCCAGTCTAGAGATAAACCTTTAGTAGTCGTTAGAATATCCATGATATTTAAAGCCATGTGATAGGATGAGATCATGGGAGGGGTGGCAGGGGAGGGGATTGACTCGGGCAGGGAAAAGAGCATCCAGATAACAGGGCGACAAACGTGGTACGCAGACCTCTGAAAGCACCTAAAACAGTGCACTGGGGAATGGAGAGAAAGCATTAGACATAAACCGGGTAAGAATTTAAAATTCAATATATTATTAAGCTATATACTGTTTATGAATTGAAAATAATATGTGTGCATGCGTACATACATCTAAAAACAGTTTAAGGGGTGAGAGATGTAAAATGCTTGTAAAACACCGTGCTGTGGCGAAAGAAGTGGCAGAAAGCTGGAAAGGCCCTTGGCTCCTTAGTTGTGTTATGGTTGATCTACAATCAACCTGTGTTTGGATACATCCTTGTGTATGAGTAAAAAGGCCACGAAGTGGCCAACTGCTTGGCTCCAGTTAGGATAGGCTCTGTAATGCCAGTTCTAATGTTCTTGTCCAGCGCACTCATGCTGGAGGCCCTGAAGCCCTGGTGCCCGCTCAGCGTTCACTTCTGCCACCTACATTCATGAGAGTATCATGCAGAGCTGTGCTGGGGCCCAGCCATAGCAGCCAGAGGAATACTGGTTGCACAGTGAACGGAGGGCTTGAGAATATTGTCCTGATTCCTTTGTTCTGTTTTTCTGCAATTATTTTATCTGAGACAGACCCTCTGGGGTTCCTGCATTTGTCCTCTGAGAAGGGAGCCCAGCACAGCAAAGTCTGGAGGCTGCTTAAAAACCCTGCGTGTGGCAGTGATGATTTCTCGTCATTTATTTTTGCTGAAGCTATGTACCTTTGATTAAACCTGGCATGGCACTTTAGAAGTCACTGATACACATCAAAGAAGTTAGCGCTCCTAGATCAAAATAGACTGAAGGTTTGGACCTGAACCAGCACTGCTTGAACACTAAGAACAGACCACAGCAGGAGGCAATTGCTTTTGGACAAGAATCAGGAAATAACCAAATGGATTTCCTCTATTTCTTCCTTCATTAGCAGCATGGCAAATGCCTTCATCCTTTTAAAAAAGAAATCTTTATTGGATTTTTATCCATAAACCAGTTTGGGGGGTAAAATTCGAGGTGGAAAACTTAAAGAACTGCCTAAATTATGAAACTTTGTAATAAAGATGAACATAATTTATGCTGGATGAATGGAATAAATATCCCAATTTTTCTTTTTATTTTATATGCAATTGCTGATAGAGCTCCAATGCACTTGAAGAACGTAGATTTACTTTGTTTCCATTTAGTGATCTGAGAACAATTAAAAAGATCACACAGACTGATCAAAAATAGCATCCCGTGGAAAAATGATACATGTAGCTATGTCTTTGAGGAGATTTTTCCAAAGAAATTTTGAGAGAATGGAGGAGTTTCATTTTTATATAATCTCTCCTCAGAGGTGAGTACTTGACTTGTAATACACATCCAATGAGTCTTTGCATAAATTATTTTAAAAGCCAATTTCTAAATCATATGTAGTATAAATAAATGTATTAAATAGATCATACATCATCTATTTAAAAATAAACTTAGTTGAGTTGGTAGAAGGATAAGAATAATTATTAGAGCAAAACATCCAATAACCAGTAATTCCATTTTGACTTATTTAACAATGAGATTTCTAAGTGCTGAGATTAACAACCTTATTTGTTCTTCACAATAGTTCTGTGATGTAACTGTGTTATAGACCCCTTTCTACGGACAAAGCCATTGAGGCTTTGAGAGGCAATTAATGCATCTATGATCAATAAACTATTTATAGCAGGCATTGGCAAACTTTTTCTATAAAGAACCAAATAGTAAATATTTTAGGCATTTTTGCACCGTACAGTCACTGCTGCAACTAGGTCACTGTTGCAACTACTGACCTCTGCTGTTGTGGCATGTAAACAGCCACACACTATACACAAATAAATGACTGTGGCTGTATTCCAATAAAACTTTAATTATGGGCTGACACTTAAATTTTGCATAATTTTCATGTCATGAAATACTATTACTCAGTTGATTTTTTCTCTGATCACTTAAAAACGTAAAACACATTCTTATTTCACAGGTTACACCAAAAGAGCTGGATTTGGTGCAGAGGCAGTAGCTTACCAAGCCCTGATAGAAGTGGCAGGCTCAGGAGTTAAACTTAGATTTTCTATCACAGCTCATGTTCTTTCCACTACACCATACGGATTTGTTTCTTAATTGAGGAGAGACCCTAGTCAGAGACTTGAAATCTGGAGAGTTTTACTGCTGTTCCTACTTTTAAAATTAAGTGTAAGACTCAAACGTTTTAAGCTTCTGGATCCAAAAAGAAAGATAGAGTAATCACTGGTGGTAGAGTAATTACCAAAGAGAGAGCCAATAGCAAGCCCAGCGAACACTTCATTGTCAGCTAGAGGGTTTGGCTAAAAGTAAATTTAATACTCATTAAGAAATGAACATTGCTTTAATGCCACTTCAGAGGCTGGTAGCTAGCTCTAAGCAATTCAGGAAGCTGGCTCATTACTTTAAGGCTGACATGTACTTACAAACAAAACCTTCAGAAGGCAGGAAGATCGGAAGAAGCCCCTTTGTGGAAAGATGAAGTGTCCCCTGAAACAGCCCAGACTTGGAATTCTACCCCTAGCAAAGGCAATAGGCATGGTCATAAGTAGAAGAGGGAGTGAGTGTTGGTTGTACTGAAAATATGGCATGCCAACTTCATAAAGTACAGCTCCACAGAGGAAAGGTTTTGAGAATTGCACCTGCCCATGAAAATAGTGATTAAAAACACATTCTTATCAAGGTACATTTCATCATTTTTATATTTGTTCTTCCTCCCATTTCATGATTTATTACAACTCCTCTGAAGCATGAAGCTGAAATTCGTCTCCTTAAACCTCTCTTCCCTGAGTGATTTTGTTGGGATAAAGTGGTTCCTAAGAGCTTAGTAATTGCTGGTGTGCTATGGAATAAAACTGTCAGTGTGATTTAAAAATACATGTTGCAGAAAATAAGGAAACGCATTTTAAAAACCTTGCCATTTCATCTTCTGTGGAAAACAAAGGCAATGAGAGAGTTCAAAATAATTTTTAGAAAGGCTTTGTTAATTGTGAGGCATTTACAACCTCAAAATCATGTCCCAGTGCCATAGGAACTAGCAGGTATCCAAGTGTCTCAAATCTAAAATAACAGGAGCTACTTGCCCAGGTGATAGATGACTTTAGAGAAGTGTACTTAGATAAGTAAACTAGTGAATGAAAGAAGGCAATGTGATTAACTACATATATGTACTTACATGTACTTTTTTGGATACTTTGGATTTTTTTTTTTAATTTTAGAATGCAAGGAGTTAATATCTTGCATACTCCCCTTTTCTTTTTGTTCTGGCTCTTCTGTGACATCATGAAATTGAAATATAGAAATTAACTCAAAATGCTAGCACTGTCTCAAGTTGCTTTTAGTTTTATATCTGCCTAAAGGCCAACCTTGATGAACTTCCTCATCTATGGGTTTGGTAGGTGAAACATAGGAGCTTGTGGGACAAAGTTTCATCACAATAACATTAATATATCTTTGCTCATAATGGATACTCTCTGCTGCACTACCCTTTGAAAGGAAAATGCTTACTCATGTAGTATTGTGAATGGATAAAGGAAGAAAGGAAGAAGAATTCTATGCAGAAGAGAGATTTTAATCCTGTCATTTAGATAGATAGGTACAGAGATAGATAGATATTTAAGTGCGTCCTTTAAGCAGATAGACAGGTATTTAAAATTTTGTAGACAACTTCTTGCCAACCCCTTTTTCATGAAATATATAGTACGTGTTTATTTGTGATAACACCATGGCAAACAGCAAGGGGTATGAGAACAGTTATTAGGAATTTGGTATAAAATATTATTTTATTTTACTGACATTGTAAATTTTTGGTAAGAAAAAGAAAATGCAACATATTAGGAAAGATACTGATTATTTCTAAAATAAAACTTCAAACACTTAAAGAGAAATCTGAGCTTGCTTTTTATAATACTAGGTTTTAAGGTTGAAATGGTTCCACATGATTCCTAGCCAAGGTGTTGCAATGATGGTGTCATCAAATTTTTAGTATTAGCTCTCTGAGATATTTTCACGTAAGAAAACAGTGTATGTTTTAAACATTTTTGAAACCATTCAATCATTTTTAATTGTTGATTTTTTTAAGTCTAATAATTTTCCTTTTCTTAAATTATCAGCTACATTACTGAAATTTCCTGAGATAACGTGTTTGGACTTGAAACCCAGATGAATTTTTTTCATATTAAATGTTTCAGAAATGACGAAGCTTCAATCTGCAAAACACGCATACATTTGCTAGGACAGACACCTGGAAGATAGCTCTTACGTTGCTAAAGAGCACATCCAGCAAATGGACACGAAGTATATAATTCATGTAAAGATAAGGATTCAGGGGCTGCACAGCATCGCACTCACTCTAGCTCCCCTCCTTCCATCCCTGATTTTCCACCATTTACCTGCAGGACACTTTTGGGCTGAGCACCACATACTCTGTCTGAGCACTTTGTACATGAAATCTAGGAGGTCTTGTACCCTGGTTAATAGTGGGCTACCACAGACACTGCAGCTGGTATAAATGCATATGTCCAGGTCTTTAAAAATCTCCTTGGCGATGCTCAACTCTCATGGTAGACTAGAATGATGGATGTTGCTCATGGTCTTCTTTATTATAGAGGGGCTTTTCTGGTGGGCCTTTAAATAGTTCCACAGGGTCCAAGGATACAAGGAAGAGCCCGTATGTGCTTACCCAGACCAGGCCACAGCTCCATCTATATCCTCTAGCTTCTTGACTTCCTAACCAAATGGGCCAGTGTCTAGCCTTAGGACACCCCTTTTCTATCCACAGATAACCTGGGGACTCTGAGGGTCTAGAAGCCACCCGACAGAGTGCTATAGAAGAGATATGCTTCCAGCCAACGTTAAAGGGAAAGGAGGAATTTTCTGTGCAGGCTGTAGACCAGGACCTTTTTTTTGTCAACTCCTTTCCAGCCATTACATCTCACACTTATCCCAACTGACCACAACCTCAACCAGGGAAGCTATAGTTACTTATTCCGGAGATTTCTCACCTGCCTGTCCCAAGCATGAGGCAATTGTAAAAGCAGAAAAACAGAGCTTGATCAATAGCAGACATACAACTGAAAGAACCAAGTATTAGTTTTTATTATACAGGTCAATAAATGTTAAAAAATTCCCTTCTGTAAATCAAAACATTTTTTCAACTTACTGTCATAAAATCTGTGATCTTGGTGAAATCACTGAATGATAAAGAACTTTAAAAATATTTCTAAAATAAATTACATATTTTACGTAGATTTTGCTTTCTCCTGAGATTTTTCATAGAAATATTACTTTGACCTTGGATAACAAGTTAGGATTGGCATTAAAAATATACATTTTGCATGACATAAACATTAAATCGCTTGTAATTCCAATTTTTAGTGTTTTCAAAATAATCATTAATATATGTAAATTACTTGTTTAGTAGTCCCCATTCTTTAAGTTATCTAAATACCTAAATAGTCTAGTGATAGAAAACTCAAGATCATTTGGAAAGCATGAGATTGGAGGTACAATTCTATGAGACCAGGGCAATTCACAGGCAACAAATCAAGCATTACAAAGCTGATCTATTTAGACACTACTTGTCATGTCTGGGTAGACATCACAGGTACCACGAAAAACAGCAGAAAGAGCCAAGACTACAGGGCTACATTCTAGTTATTTGGTTACATAGATACAGCCATGGTCTAGCAATTTAAGCAGTAGTATTTAATAAAAGAGAAAGCAAATTAAAACTGAGCTGTATTGATGAATGTGATTAACTCAATTTAAATTTCAAGGCTTTAATATTTTAATAGGCTTAGTCTTTTGTTCTTAGTCACATGCATAATTACTTTTCCTCATTCTTTTGATTTACTGGCGGAAAAATATGAATAATCTCTGTAGAAAAATATACAGTGGGAAAAACTGATCTAAATGAGAATAAATGTTGCCAAAGTCTTGTGGCTACATTGTATATGACCAAGTACAACAATAAACAATTATAATCTCACTGGTTGTGGTTAAAAATAAACACCTTATTTCCTCTAAGTATGATGAAGCAAGAGAATGTTTATCTAGTTCGTTTTTAACTCTAATAGTTTCTGTCAAAATTGAAACAGGCAAAAAAAATTTCCAGCAATAAATCCTAGGACATAGGCTGGCTGCCACACAATTCTTTGTTTTCTCCCATTTTCTTAAGCACAGAATACACTCAAATTCCACAGAACAGGCAAAATTCAATGGCTTCGTAAGCAGTCTTTGAGAACATACTTCAATGGTTTATCATTGTCAAATTCAAAGATTCTCAATAAAAGCGTATGAGAATCACCAGGAGATGTCAAATTCAAAGGTTCTCAATAAAAGCAAATCAGAATCACCAGGAGAATAGCTTTAAAATACGTATTTCACAAGAGATAAAGTATGCAAATCAATAAATAGTACACTTACCTCCAATCCTCTCTAATTTGGTGACCTCTTAAACTCAAAAAGACCAATACAGAAATGCTATTTATGCAGGTCTATTCAGATATTGTGCGTGTGTGTCACACATCCATGACACACATCCATACACCAGCTTCTGCAGAGATCCCAGATCCTGCCTTTCTGCAAAAGGCATGGTTAGAATGGGGATTTGCCAAGCATACTTTCTTCTGTTTCCTGGTGGTATGATCATCACTCTGGCCATGTTTTCCTCTCATTCTGCCATGGAGCTTATAAGAGCCCAGACTGGCAAAGGCAGAACCAGTACTTGCCCATAATAATTTGGGGAATTCTGTGGCCTCATTCAGAAACCTTCAAACATTCATGGGTTTTGGTAGGCCAGAGAGTGGAGCATAGGAAGGGGCCAAGATTTCTCTGAGCTGTTTTCTCAGGAAACATGGGTGTCTAAATATCAGAAATGGCAATACTGTCTTAATTATACCTCCTGTTCATGGACAAATTCTGTAAATTTTCATTTGTCAGGATAAGTACAGTCTATGAATACTTACTTATTACGCAGTTATACTTTCCTGTTTTTTTTTTCTTTTTCCTTTTTTTTTTTTAATAACCTAACACTCTCCTCCAGAGAAATCAATCACACTTAACATTGACTAACAGGATCTCCCACTTTGGCTACACATTCGGATCACCTAGAGAGCTTTTTAGTATACTGGTAGTTGGGTCCCACTCCCAAAGGTTTTACTTTGATTGCTTGAGTGTGTACCTGGGCATCTGGATTTTTTTTTTTTTTATATCACCAAGGCCCTTTTTATTAACTTTTATTTTAGGTTCAGGGGCACATGTGCAGATTTGAAATATAGGTAAATTGCATGATGCAGGGGTTGGGTGTACAGATTATTTTGTCACCCCCTGATAATAAGCATAATGCCCAATAACTAATGAGGTCAAAGGCCTGTACAAGGAGAATTACAAAACACTGTTCAAAGGAATTAGAGATGGCAGGTAGTTTTTCAATCCTTATCCTCCTCCCACGTTCCACCCTCAAGTAGGCCCTGGTAGATGTACTTCCCTTCTTTGTGTCCATGTGTACTCAAATTTTAACCCCCACTTATAAGTGAGAACATGCAGTATTTGGTTTTCTGTTCCTGTGTTAGTTTGCTTAGGATAATGGCCTCCAGCTCCATCCATGTTGCTGCCAAGGGCGTGATCTCATTCTTTTTCATGACTGCATAGCATTCCATGGTATATACGTACAGCCTTTTTTAAATCCAGTCTACCACTGATGGGCATTTAGGTTGATTCCATGTCTTTGCTATTGTGAACAGTGCTGCAATGAATGTATGTGCATATGTGTCTTTTTGTGATAGAATGGTATACATTCACACACACACACACACACACACACACACACACACACACTCTCTCTCAACCATGGGATTCCTGGGTCCAATGGTAATTCTGTTTTAAGTTCTTTGAGAAATCAACAAACTGCTTTCTACAATGGCTGAACTTTACATTACCACCAGCACTGTATAAGCATTCCCTTTTCTCTACAACATTGCCAGCATCTGTTAATTTAATAATAGGAATTCTGATACAGCATAATTTGCATTTTCTAATAATTACTGATGTTGAGCATTTTCAACAAAGTAGGCATGAAGGAACACACCTCAAAATAATGAGTCATTGATGACAAACTCACAGTCAACATCATATTGAATGGAAAAAAGCTGGACACATTTACCCTGAAAGCCAGCACAAGACAAGGATGCCCATTCTCACCACTCCTGTCCAACACAGTACTGGAAATACTAGACAGAGCAATCAGGCAAGAGAAAGAAATAAAAGGTATCCAAATAGGAAAAGAAAAAGTCGAACTATCCCTGTTTGCAAACAATATGATTCTACACTTAGCCTTACAGTTTCAGCTCCCTGATCTGATAAACAACTTCCACTAAGTTTTAGGATATAAAATCAAGGTACAAAAATCAGTAGCATTCCTATACACCAATGTCCAAGCTGAGAGCCAAATCCATAATGGAATCCCATTCACAATAGCCACAAAAAGAATAAAATACCTAGGGATACAGCTAACCAAGGAGGTGAAAGACCTCTACAACAAGAATTACAAAATACTGCTCAGAGGAATCAGAAATGGCACAAATAAAAAATATTCCATGCTCACAGATAGGAAGAGTCAATATTATGAAAATGACCATACTACCCAAAGCAGTTTACAAATTTCTATAAACTATCAATGCTATTTCTATAAACTATCAATGACATTCTTCAGACACTTAGAAAAAAAAAACTATTTTAAAATTCAAATGGAACAAAAAAAGAGCCCCAAAAGCCAAGGCAATCCTAAGCAAAAAGAACAGAGCTGGAGGCATCACATTACCCCACAAAACTATACTACAAGACTAGAGTAACAAAAACTGCATGATACTGGTACAATAGCAGACACGTAGACCAATGAAATAGAGCAGAGAGTCCAGAAACAAAGCCATGCGCCAACAGCTATCTGACCTTCAACAAAATTGACAAAAATAAATAACGGGGAAAGGACTCCCTAATCATATTCAATAAATGGTTCTGGGATAACCGGCTAGCCAGGTACAGAAGATTAAAACTGGATTTCTTTTTTACCCCATGTATAGAAATCAACTCAAGATGTATTACAGACTTAAGTGTAAAACCTAAAACTATAAAAACCCTGGAAGATAATCATTCTGGACATAAGACCTGGCAAAGATTTTATGATATAGATGCCAAAGCAGTTGCAACAAAAATTGACAAATGGGATCTAATTAAATTACAGGGCTTCTGCACAGCAAAAGAGTAAACAGACAACCTACAAAATGGGAGAAAATATTTGCAAACTATTCATCCAACAGAGGTTTAGTATCCAGAAGGAACTTGAATTTACATGCAAAAAAAAAACCCAAAAATTTAAAAGTGGGCAGGAGACATGAAAGGCATTTTTCAAAAGAGACATATACGTGGTCAACAGCATATTTAAAAAGGCACCTGGATTTTAGAGAACTTTCTAGGTAATTTTAATGCAAAGCCAAGATTTTCAATCACTGAGCTATGGAGAAAATATTCTGCTGAGAGTGCAAGGAGTTTTTTTTTTTTTTTTTTTTAAGTGAGGAAATCAACATAATCTTGTGTTCTATTTCTGAAAGAGAAAGAAGACACCTATTGCTCTAGGGGTAAATGATAGCCTAGTCGCCTTAATTTAGAATTTGCAGCTTTGTTCACTGTTTTATAGTCTCCATGTTATTAATTTTCTGTTTCATAAACCTGACAAAAGTAATTGTTAATTACCTACCATACACTCCACCCTCACAGTAATGGTTTCTCTCAGAACCCTCATCTGATATAAAGCTATAGTACAATGCCCAGTATATTAAATTTCAGTTTAATTATCTTCATTACAGCATCACCTCCTTGGAGGAAATTATTAACTCTGAGATGGAGAGAAAGGTAATGTGGGGCGCCTTGCCCTAAAGCCTTGTGCTTCTATATAGGCTACAGTTGCAGGTTCAAGAGCAACAATAAATTGGTTGAAAAAGGAGCTTCTCTGCCATATCCTTGTCTCCCTGTGATGTGATCCCTCAAAGGTCCCTACAGACACACACAACGTGAATGGCATAAGAAATAGGTCTTTCACACACACACAAATGCACATTTGTGTATGTGTGTGCACACTTCAGTTGAAATCAAAGAATGATTTTCAAATAATTAGCCCAGGTGAGAACAGGAAGGTGTCCATGTACAGTACATATTCATCACACTGCAGTTAATCTTTTAAGAGTTATACTTCACCTAGCACTATATACATTTAAAAAAAAAAGCTTTAGGTGTCCTGCCTTAAAACTTTTATTACTTGAAGTGACTTTCAATGACTCTCTTTAAACTTGGTTTTAAAATTAAAAGAGCTAGAAGCCTGCAAGCTTCCCAGAAGTAATTGAATCCCTAAATAACACGAAGGGGCTTGAATCACATGCAATTATGGTAGTAGGTGACTGAGAAAAAATAAACTAGAAAATGGGATCACAGAGCTCTAAGGCTGTGTTATTGAAACGAAGCAATGAAATAAACATTATTATCAGCATTTAAATAACAGGTATTTACAGAAAGTCCTTTGGGATCAACTGTTATCGGGAGTGAACTGTCACCATGCCACGCACATGCCTCACCAGTCCTGTTTTGGCTCTTTTTAAACGTGTTAGGAGGTTTAGGCACAGAGAAATTCATTTGTCCACATTTAAGACAGTGGAGCCCAACATAAACAGACAATACCAGTGACACTTGAAATCTTCAGTGAATTGGGGTGAGCAGTATGTAGCTAGGACACCAGCTTTAGCCTAAGTTGTACTTATCATAGGATACTCACATCTTTTGGGGTCCTAGAGATGTGGCAGGGAGAAGTTTCAAACTAAGAATGCTCTTTGATGAGAACTAATTTAGGGGGAGAACATTTTGAGACATTTAAGTAAACAGCCAAAGAGGAAAGGGCATTTTGAGTACACGACATGCCTTTTATTCACATAACCCCACCCTCTGCTTAGGGAGGGAGAGTTGTAACAAAGAGTAAAACTTGAATTAGATATGATACTAAAATTTCTGTGGCAGACTGGGGCAAAAGCGCCTTATCTATTGAGGGCTCTAACAAAGTGGAGATGAGCAGAAAATACTCTTTCCAGAATTAGTAAATATTGGAAGCTAGAGGAGGTAGGAAGTGGCTTCATGGCAACCCTGCAGCTGTGCCTTTCATGATCATTAATGGATCTGATGGAATGAGACAGTGGAAAATGGTGAGTATCAAGCAGTAGCTGACAGGTCTGTATTAATGGGGGAAAATGTGGGAGTACGAGAGGGGCTTGTTCTTATGATCAAATTGGTATGAACTGAGTAAAGCCAGATGATTATTTAACATTTAGAATCTAAGGAAGATTCTCCCTGAATTGTAAATTGGCAGCCTGGCTGGGCACACTGTCCGATGACTATAATCCCAGCACTTTGGGAGGCCCACGCAGGCAGATGGCTTAAGCTCAGGAATTCGAAACCAGCCTGGGAAACATGGTGAATCCTTCTCTCAACCAAAAATACCAAAAAACAGCCAGGCATGGAGGTGCATGTCTGTAGTCCCAGCTACCCAGGAGGCTGAGATGGGAGGATGACTTGAGCCCAGGAGGTTGAGGCTGCAGTGAGCCATGATTGTACCACTGCATTCCAGCCTGGTTGACATAGTAAGACCCTGTCTCAAAAAAATAAAATAAAATAAATGAATAAATAAATAAGTAAATCGGCAACATAATTAGCCAAAACATACAATCTTTCTGTTCTTTATTATTATTAAAATTTGTGCAACATGTTGCCTGTAGACATTTAATAAAATTTGCTCATTAATTGAGACCTATATGAACAATCAGTATCAAGTTCCCATGGTTCCTTATTTGGGCTTTCCCCTGCTGTGTGCAAAGGTTCTACATGGTTTTATTACATCCATCAGTCAGCGCTCAGTCAGGGAAATTGAAACAACTTGAGGAATTTCTAATGGAGGTAACAATACAGAAAACTGGTAACTCAATATTGGAAGGCCTAAAAGAGCAAAAAGGAGACGGTTTGATCAGTAACTGCAAGATGATACTTCTATCCTGTCAGTGACAAGGATAAAAGGGAAAATACTATTCAAGAGCCCATGATCTCTGCCATTTAAGCTGCTGGATAATCTCCTGCTGCTGTCAGAGCCACCATTGCCACTACTTGGCAAGGCCATAGAAGTAACCTGTTTCTTCGGCTGCTCTGCCTATACACTGCCTGAAGCGAAAAAGGGGGAAAATGCCCACAATCTTTAAACAAAAAAACAACAAAACTTTAATATCAGGGGTACACGTGCAGGATGTGCAGGTTCGTTACATAGGTCAACTTGTATCATGAGTGTTTGCTGTACAGATTATTTCACCACCCAGTTAATAACCCTCTGGTTATTTTTCCTGACCTTCTCCTTCCTCCCTCCCACCACCCTGAAAGGCCCCAGTGTGTGTTGTTCCCTTCTATGTGTTCATGTGTTCTCATCATTTAGCTCCCACGTATAAGTGAGGACTTGTGGCTCCTGTGGTGGCTTGCTGAGGATAATGGCCTCCAGCTCCCTCCATGTCCCTGTAAAAGACATGATCTCGTTCTTTTTTATAAAATGTTCTCAATCTTATTCCCACCTTCCAATCTCCTGGCAGGACCTCCTGCCAGAAGAGTATAAGAAAGCTGCTTGGTAAGGAGGGAATCTTGTTAAAAATAAAGTTTGCAGACTTCCAGCCTGCTTATAAGAGAGAAACACAGACGCATACGCATGGAGCTGATAGACAAATAACCAGCCCACTGGGTTACCCAACTCGAAGTTAAAGAGGAGGCCAACAATATTGCAATAGTCCTGTTAGATTAAATTCCATTGCCAAAGGGAATCTGATAAAAATTATACTTGATTGTCTGCTACACAGTATAACAGGCAACCGGTAATTTTCTTGTTTTGTGATCCATAGATTTAGCTTTAAAAGGCTTGCTTCTGTTAACATAAATTTTGATTAGGAACCATTTATAAAAAGAAAATATACATAGTATATTACAACCAATACAGTTAATATGCATAATATATGTTCTATTAGATTAAGAAAAAGTGCCAGAAAAGAAATCTAATGCTTGTCACAGGGCCAAATACAGTATCTGAGGATACGATTTGATGAAAACAGCATTAGGAAAATTCACTCTCATTAGATGATGGCTTTTTTATGTCAGCTTGATAACTTCCAGGAAATAAATGAATACATTTTAAAAATCAAAGTGATATAATCATACAAGTGGTGCTTTATAAAAATTGCTAATGGTACAGTATACAGCTCCAAACCATGACAACATTAACCACATCAGGAGAAAGTAATGAATTATCGTAAGTCTGGAGACAAGCAAAGAAGTAACTAATATCTCTGAATAAATTTTGTGCAGTTATTATCTTAATTTTATGGCATTTTGAATAGAATAAAAAGTATTGAGTAACAAAAGCAAGATATTAATTAACAGAGGTGATTTCTGGGACTTGTTGGTACACATGCTACATTTCCCCTTTTTATTGGAGACTGGAGTGTTACATTTCATTTTTGGAGAAAGTAATCATCTACTTTTCCAAAGCAAGTTAGCAGTCAAACAGAATCTAAATGACAAATACTATTTCTCCTCAAAGGTGGTATCTACAGACCACACATTTTCTGAAAGAAGGATCGAGTCCAAATTATTACAGTTTCTTTATTCACACTGGTAGACTATGCCACACACTGATAGGTGGTTCAGAGCAAAAGCTATATAACTCATTTTGGATTTCCCAAGTTCCTTTATTGCTAATAAGTATCTACTGTTCCTAGACCAAGAATCCCAGCCTATGAAGAAGCTAGTAGATCGCTCCTCCACGTCACAGAGGTGACTCTGGTTTGGTGGAGACAGTGGATTAAATATCTGAGCAGATAAGAGAGGCAGCCTCCAGACACACTCCTCTTCCAGGAGTTTAAGGGCCTGAGACTGGGGAACAGCTGCTAGCACCAGCAGCAATGTCCTGGAGTCAGTCTCATGAAGCTTAGGAACTTGGAGTAATTATTCTCATTCAGGTGATCCTCTGCAACAAAGAACCGTGATGTGCAAAGAGGGAAGGCACTGTAACTAGAAGAGAATATTGGATACACTGGCCTTACTACGTAGTCTATTAGTACTCCCAGGGCAGCCTCCAGCAACAAAAAAGAAGGAAATGTCTTAAAGCTTAGCAAACTTTATTTGGTATTTCACCTTTCCTGTGCCTGCCTCCCTGGTCAAAGTATTTATCCTGATTTCCCCTTAGAAAAGACATGTGCCTACTCTTTGCGACATTTGCTATATTTATGAAATACAGGGTACAAATTATACATTTCATAAAGAAGAGATATGTTTGTATTAACATGTGATCTTATGCTTATAATCTCTCTCTTAAATCTGGATGTATCTTATTGCCAATGTGAGTTCATAACTTAAGTTGGTAATGTTTCTTCTGTTTTATCAGTACGTAAAGTGATGGCATATTTTACAATCTTTGGTGTTATAGATTAGATAAGACATGGCACTTAGTAAATGTGAAATATTGGACAAATTTCAGACTCCTACTTTATACAACATGGAGATCAACACTTAACTAATGATTTCTTAAAGTTTCTTCCACTTTCAACACCTGTCAGGCTATATGCTAGATCTTTAGCAAAAAAGGTATTTGATAAAGAAATTGAGATACCAATGACAAATGATCTATCAAGGAAACCTAGGTTATTGTTCAAAATTAATAGGCAGGAAATAGTTTAGTTGCAGACAAGATCAGGCTGCCAGAGAGAGAGAGAGAGAGAGAGAGAGGGAGAGAAAATAAGCCCAGAATAAAACTGCATATATAATATTTAACATGTTTTCACATTTCTTAAAATGCACACACTGCATTACCCAATTTGCTAAAGTGAATAGTGGCAAACACAATCCGTCTCCATTTTACATATTTTAAAGAATTGAGAAGTTACATTTATAATTTATAAATCAAATTAGAAATCTTCTGATTGGAAAAAAAGAAGAAATTAGATGCCCCCCGAAATGTCTGAGAATGCTTCCCTGTGGACATTGACCTGGGGAAAGCCACTTAAGTCATTTCATCTATTGAAGATACAATTATTTTGATCCTGTAAGCTATCTCAATATGTGAATGTCTTCTGTGTTATGATAAAATGCTCTTTCCCTCTAGCCTTCTGAAACAGAGTGCACTCAGAAGGCCTGCTAGACGCCTTACAGGGACACATCAGGCATTCTGCAAGCTAAAGATTCTCCACTTTGATCTCCCAGCAAGCTGACTGTGACACAGTGTCCCCACAGAGTTGAATGCACTGCACAGAAGGGTCTTTTAACTAAAGTGCACACAGGGAAATTTTCATGAGGTTCTTATGAAGTGGTTTGTTTTAGCTCTGAATGGAAGAAAAGAAGTAGAGAGGAAAAGGGGAAATGGTCTTGGGACATAAAGATCCAGTTGGACCTGGTGTGATTTTTATTATCGTAAAGCTCGTTTGAGAAGACTAACCTCAAAGTGTAAGACTGTCTCAACACAGCACATGAAAAATGGAAGGCAAAGAGTAGCTGGTCTGTAAACACCCCACAAAGCAAATCGCCAGTTGATATTTCCTAAACGAGAATTCTTTGAGTTACAATGGGAACAGCTTCTCGGTATATAAAGAGCATGAGTCTTCTCTTTGGTTCCAAAGGAGCTTTGTCATGACTTGTAATGAGCTGAACATTGTAATGCATGTTCTAAAAAAAAAAAAAAAAATTGACTATTACTGTGTGTGCAAAAATACAATGCACATGCACCAGGATGCTAACAAAACAGCACCTGCACAAACTGGGATTGCAACTCTATTCTCAGCTTATCTTTGCTTTTCACTCACTGGGATCATTTCTGTTTCAATGGGAAGGAAAGCCGCACACGCAGGCAGAATTCTTACATTAAACTGGAGCTACCACTTTTATATGAATCGGAGCTCAGTAAACAAAACAAAAATCCGAAAAATGTTAAGTCCAAATATTATCTGTCAGATAAATACAATAAGCTTCCACAATGACAATGTTAATAACAACAGATGATAAGTAACACAGGCTTTTCAACTTGAGGTTGGAATTTAAGAGAGGCGCTAAAATGCAATAAAATAAATAAATGGAATAAAAAAAAAGAGGCGCTACACAATCATAGGCTATTTAAATTTTTTAAGTTGACTATACACAGAAAAAGTAATTATTCAAACTTTAAAACAGTTCTTAAAAATAGCATCATTAACAGAGTTATAGAAATTAACATACAGGTAGGTGAAAACATATAAATAGCAAAAAATGATTATATTTATTTGTTCTTTAAAAATGCCAATAGTTAACATAGTTCTCTAAATCTAATCCCTCATCTGTTCATGGTACACAAGTGACAGATTTGCTAATTGAGAATAGATAAACCAGGTAAACAATAAAAACCATGAAAACTAGCACATAGTGATTACTTATATTCCCCAGAAGGGCCATGCCTTATGCTAAATACCTTATATTTTTATTTAGTCCTCCAATGCTTTGCTAGGTAGGTAGGATCTTGTTATGCTCTGAATTTAGCAGATCAACCTCAGGGTTCAAGTTTATGAACCTTGGCTCTGTCACATAGCTAGTAAGCAGCAGAGCTCAGCACTGTTGCATTGCACTGCTTCTACCAGGCCTAGTCATCACATGTTTCTCAGTTGCTATACCTATAATTGGCAAAGGCCAAAACAGCATCGAAAATGCTGTTATTTGGGCAAATGCACATTTTTTAAATGTGCGAAGTGACAGCGCTTTCTCCAGTAAGGCCAGTTGAAAGCGAAGCGTGAGTATCGCTAATCTGAATCACTGAAATATTACAAAATGACGACTTGGAACAACCAAAGAACTTCATATTAGAAAGAGTCTTAGAGGGCATCATATCCTCTAAGACAGATGGCTATACTCAAACACTTCCAGTGATGGGGCATTCACCACCCACCAGGCAGCTCATTCCAATTCTGAATGACTTGAATTTTTAGAAAGGGCATCTCACTACATGGAGCCAAACCTCAGAGCTGCTATCACTTCAAGTAATTACTCTACTGCAAGCTGTATCACTTGATCATTGAAGGAGCTACTGTCTCATTGTAAAATGTGGAAGGCAAAGTATATACAAGGGGCAGCATACTTAATTGCATAAGTGGCATGTCCAGGTTTGGATCTCTTTCTTAGCTGTGTCAACGCCAGTAAAATCCAATGGCAAGCCTGGATTATACTGTAGAACCCCACATAAAATTTACCAGCAAACCAAGGGCATTCCACATCACATAATTGTTGTGCTTTGCTGTATCAGCTTCATGTCTGTTGTGTTGGTGGACATACCAAATCTCTGATTGAAGCAAGATTCAGAATTGGGCACCGCAGCAGCAAACACGCAGTAGGTCTGTGAACAGGTAATTGCCACTAAAACCCCTCTGAGCGAGGGGCGGAGGAGGACATGAGCTATAATTCACATGTGTAGTGTGAAATGGAGGACACAGATAGCCAACGGGCGACTGTGGTTCCTCACACTGCCAGCTCGCCTTAGAGAGCAGGGCTGCTGATGGAGCAAGGCATAGTGCCCATTTGCACATGCCCACTCTGCACATCCAACCAAAGAGACTAACATTCAGGGAAAATATTTGTTCTCAAAGCAAACAGAATCAGCATACACGTTAATCTGTTCTATAGATACACAGTGCCGCCTCTTAACCAAATGCCTTACTCTTGAGCCGTTCACTACACTCTGTAACCAAGCGACAGGACAGGAGACTGTAACTCCTTCATTTCTAGTGAGGAGCACAAGGTTTGCTCATATTGCCTAATGTTTTATATACATTGTGTCTAAAATTAAAATCCCAGCATGACTCAGGCTTGACTGTATTCTAAATAGAAGCTACATCAAAAAAACTTATGAGTCTGCTTCCTAAGCCAGGGTCATGAATTGATACTTTGCTGCTGACTTCTTCTGCCCTAGTCTCTAAGAGAAGCTCTAGCTGGCCTCCAGAATTGGCACAATTCTGTGATGTCTCCCTGACTTCAAAACCTATTGTAAAAAACAAACTTCTTAACAGGTTGACTGATTTTTACGAGCATTCATAGACATCCAATGTCTTCTGATATTAATTTTATTGAGTTTTTAACTCAAAAGTTATGTAAAATGCATGTTCATTTCTTTTTGCATTTCAATCTATTTTTAAAATAGTTCAAAGTATTTGAATTTCAAAACAAGCTGTCACCTATTACAAGGTATCCCAAAAGCCTTAGTGTGGTTTTGAGCTTTCATAACTTAGGAAGAAACAAATGATGTGAACTTCCAAAGAGCACCATTTGTCATATTTATAGTTACCTTTCCTCTAGGCTAATGGTTTTGTGAATTTTTCAAAATCTGTTTTTAATTTTTTCCAGTATCTCTTACTGAAAATGGTACAGACTGACTGAAAAATAAAATGAAAAAATCAGTCAAGATTCATAAAATTGCATACATCTTTAAAAAAATAAATAATTACTATTTTAAGAGACACTTGAACAAGATGGTACATTCATACTTCTGAAGTCACTAAAGCTTAAAAGTGAACTCAGGCTTTTTTTTTTTAAGACTCTGTAGAATGTTCCAGTTCTGGAGCCCTGCAGAGACAGCCTGTCATGTGGGAATATGGCAACCCAAAAGCCATCTCTGTATTTATGCTTCTTTACTCCCTGCCTGACAATGAACAAGCATCATAAAGAAGGAAGACCCCTCTCTTTAAGATGTCATTTCCATTTTGTGAATGCATAAATTAATGGTGGAGAAGTTTCAAAAAGAGCATCTTCCCCAGGTCAAACCCTGGGCTCTGCCCCACGGCACATGGTTAAAATTTAGAGAGCAACATTTCACCCACCCTATCATTAGAGAATCGAATCATAATAGAGACAGAAGAGATTTTCTGACTTAAGCACTCAAAGTCAAAGCTTACAAAGAGTCTGCTTGAAGAAATTTGGGCATACGTGCAGACTTCAACCATTCTTTCTACTCTCAAGAGTAGAGAACTATAAGAAAGTTGAGTGTTGTGTTCAAGTTTTTGTTTCCCTTCTTTAGGCCCCTTTTCTGCCTCCCACCTTCCCAATTCCTCAGAAACATGAGTGTCACCACCACAGAAAAATCAAACTAGACTGTGAGAAAGCCAGAGAACTCTTTATCACTCAGCCAACATGAGTCAAGCAAAAAATCGTCTTCCAGCCTAGTCGCATTGACTCAATTTATGAATCAGAAAAATAAAGGGAAGAAGGTTTTATCATACTGTGTTTTATCAACCTTGGCATAAAAGTCTGAGCTGGAACTTTAGAGTAAAGGATAATACTGTATTCTAATTTTGATGGAAAGAACAAATTCCAGGAAAGAATTGCAATCATTCTTGTTTGAATTTTTTTTTTTTTTTTGAGTCAGAGTTTCGCTCTTGTTACCCAGGCTGGAGTGCAATGGCGCAATCTCAGCTCACCGCAACCTCCGCCTCCTGGGTTCAGGCAATTCTCCTGCCTCAGCCTCCTGAGTAGCTGGGATTACAGGCACGCGCCACCAGGTCCAGCTGATTTTTTGTATTTTTAGTAGAGACGGGGTTTCACCATGTTGACCAGGATGGTCTCGATCTCTTGACTTTGTGATCCATCCGCCTCGGCCTCCCAAAGTGCTGGGATTACAGGCGTGAGCCACCGCGCCCGGCCTCTTGTTTGAATTTTTAAAGGACGAGGAGGAAGAAGGGGCACAAAGGAAGACAAAGAACATCAAAACAAGAAAGAAACTTAGAAAATAGCACTGAATACTGAGAGACACAGAAGAGGACACGAAGAGACTGCAGTGGGACTGGGACTTGGAACCACTTTCTGTACATATTGTTTTAAGTATTAATTTTTGTGTACATGGCATATAAGATCCTCATCCACCATCTACATAAAAGATCAGGGTGCCAAACAGGATTGCCCCATGTGGGCTTTGTTTCCAAGTCAGCTTTCTCACAAGTGTCTGTTTTCTGACAAATGAAAGGAACAAGTTCATTGGAACACGGAGGATGTACTGTCTCTACCTGCCGTTGGCTGGTCTGCTTCCTTCAGGGGCTTCATGAAGGAGCAGCATTTGGTCAGGAGGGAAAGAGCTTTGGAGTTGTCAAAAAGCACTAGTTAAAAAGCTTCAAACTGAGTCCTGCCAGTGTATAACTGCTGTGGAAGAAAACACCTGAAAACAAGACATGTATTTTTAATAAATAAGACCTAAAGAGTTATTTTTATTTGATCTGAACCTGACATTATTCTGTGTTTCTATATTCCTTTGGAAACACTAGAATTTTCAATTCCCATGTCATCTTCAGAGTGCTTTCAGGAATGTGAATTCGTGCAATTATCTTTTGGATGAATGGAAAGTAAACGTAATCTTTCCTTGAAGGATAACCCTTGCTCAGCCTTAAATATACAAGAAATGCTTCATTTTTCACTTTCTCTATCTGACACACTGAAACTATACCAATAATTGTTTAGACCTCTTGCAGAGATTCTCTGCTTCCTTTTTTTGTATCAGAAGCTTGTATAAGTGTTTCTCACGTGAATTTTAAATTGATTTTTAGGTAAACTGGAGATTTCTTTGTTTGCAATTCTCTTCCAGTCTTTTGCTTATAAATCAAGGAACTAAATGGACTTAAAGACTTCCCATGATTTTATAGATGACGAAACTGAGACCCAGAATGTCTGCTATTTGTGGAGGACCATCTTGCTGGTGCTGCAGACCCAAAACACACCAATTCTTCAGGCCTTCCACTGTTTCTTTGTTCAATAATAAAACATATACCATCAAAATTAGCTGCTGCTTTTAGAGTCATACTGCTAGATGCTTTAAACATATTAAGTTATTTTTATTATTTCCTTATAATTATTATTCTCTTCATTTAGATAAGAAACCTGAGAAGAAAGCTAAGAAGAATCCAAAAAAGTAGCATAACTCACCCAATGTTACAAAGCTGGACAGTGGCAAAACCTGAACTAGAACACAGCTCAGACTGACCCCAAAACCAGAACAGCTAAGCTAACATATCCCCGAAACTCAAAATAAAATGGAAACCTGAATATGAAAATAAAAATAGAGGCTTGGCGTGGTGGCTCACACCTGTAATCCCAGCACTTTGGGAGGCCAAGCCAGGCGGATCGCCTGAGGTCGGAAGTTCAAGACCAGCCTGACCAACACAGAGAAATCCCATCTCTACTAAAAATACAAAAAAAATCAGCCAGGTGTGGTGGCACATGCCTGTAATTCCAGCTGCCTGGGAGGCTGAGGCAGGAGTATCACTTGAACCTGGGAGGCAGAGATTGTAGTGAGCCAAGATCATGCCATTGCACTCCAGCCTGGGCAAAAAGAGTGAAACTTGGTCTCAAAAAAGAAAGAAAATAGAAATAGAGGCACATGTCTCCTTGGGTACCATAACAACAACAACAACAACAAAAGTGAAAATCAGACTGTTTCTTGAACTCATGGGAAGAAATTCAACCTAGACATTGGAGTCCCAGCCAGCTCCATAAATCACCTGCGGAAATATTGGTAAAATTCAGCCTCACTGAGCCTTGGAGTCATGCTCTCTAAGGCCAGTATGAATGATACCTGATCCGCCTCCTTCACCAGGCCACTGAGAGGATCAAATGAGAAACATAAATATGAAGAGGCTTCCAAATATTTACCAGAGAATTATAATTTTAAATTCTAAGCCTCACTGGAAAGGGTCTCAAAATTCTGCATTCTTATTAATTGCAGAAATAAATAGATGAATTAATACCAAAATTAAAATGAACACTTCTGCACCATGTCGCTTAGGGGAAAAATTACAGAAAAGATTTGCTTCTCTGATTTGAGAATCTTCTTCCTATTCATATCATGGCAGGAAACACTGAAAGCCAATGAGGGTGTACTTGGTTGATGAGTGTGCACCCCCAGTTATATCTACCTACAACCTCAGGATGTGACTTGATTAGGAGACAGTGCATTTATGGATGTAATTAGTTAGATATCTCAAGATGAAATCATTCTTGGATTTAGGGAGATGATTTCCCTAAAACCAGTGCCTGGCGTTCTTATAAGAAGAGGGGAGGACACAGAGACACACGGAAAGGGATGCCACGTGAAGGTGGTGGCAGGGATTGCAGTGATGCTGTCGCAAGTCCGGGAACACCAGGAACCACCAGAAGCTGGAAAAGGCAAGAGGTTCTCTCCTAGAAACCTCAGGGCACACATGACTCGGCTACCACCTTGATTTGAGACGTTTGGCCTCTACAGCTGTGAGAGAACAAATTTCTGTTGTCTTAAAGCACCTAGATTTTAACTGTTTGTTCCAGCCCTAGGAAACAAATAGAAAAGGTAACGTGCCTTCATCGATTATGTCCTCAAGTCACCAGGGAGGTGGCTTCTCCACACCCATCCTCAGATGCTCTCCTGCATGGGTGAGGCCCCTTGGACAGTACTGTACCAGTTGTTTATAGGCAATTTCCACTCCAATTGATCAGGGCTCAGCTGCTAAATAGGATAAATATCTCAAATATCTCCCCAGCTCATAGGTATTATAGGGAAGCAGTATTCAGTTGTAAATATATGATTCAGTATAGCTGCTTATCTACCATTATGTTTGATATAATTTTGTGTTCAGAGCTTTTCATGAATAGACTGATGCTGGATGGAACTAGAAGCTCCTCTGAGTCAAGAATGAAAATGCTGGTGATAAAAATTGCACATTATAGATTTGGGCATATCTTATGGTCTCAACAGAAAAGGTCCTCAGAGATGATAATTACTTTTACTTTTCACCTTTGCTACAGAAAGAATATAAAAGACAGGAAATGGGAAAGAGCTGCTTCAGCTTATTAAAAAAGAGATGGTGTGCATATTTTTAAACTCTGTTTACATATTAAGGAGCTTGAGATCACCACCATGGTCAAAAGGTACTCGGACTCTGCACAGAAGACCCTCAATTCATATTTGATGGAAGGACAAACAAAAAATGATTTTCACACATATCTTACCTTAGTAAAATCACTGTAGGCTATGCTAGAGTGTGTGATCACACAGACTGAAATATTTGGTAAATACAAAACACTCATTTGTATAGAAGGCAGTGGGAGGTGGACATTTCTTAGGCAGGGTCAGCTCCAGGAATACCCTGCTCTTCCCTTTTCTTCCTAATTCCTCGTTTGTCACTGGTATTAACAACATCTTAACCAGACAGATTAAAAAGCTAAATAACCATGAGGGGGCTGCTGAGGTGAAGCATACGGCTTAGCTATAATGAAATTATAATGCTTAACACTCTTCACCTCACTGATCCTGTGAATGGCCCGAAGGCCCCACCCCACATATGTCTTCCGCAGCAATCATGAAGGCAAAAGAATAGAAACAGGTGTTCCCCATGAACGCCTGGTCCCCGAGGGCACCACCTGTGTCCACATAAATCCAACACAAACAGTATCCAGCTCAGCTGAGAGCAAGGTTATAGGACTCATCACGCTCCCCTGCCAAGGCAGGAAAATGAGGACAGGTAATTTGGCTCTTTCAAGCAAGAGAGATACACTGCCAAATACATCGAAGGGGACAAAATTCTCTTCCTTCTTGAAATTCTTAGGGAAAGAAGTAGAACTCAGCCAACACAAAATGAAACTTCTAAAAGTGCATTAGAAATACCAGGCCGGGCATACGGCTCATGCCTGTAGTCCCAACACTTTGGGAGGCCAAGGAAGGAAGATCGTCTGAGCCCTGGGCAACAGACTGAGATTCTCCCTCCACAAAAAAATTAAAAATATTAGCTGGGTGTGGTGGTACACGCCTGTTGTCCCACCTACTCAAGAGGCTGAGGTAGGAGGCTGACGTGATCCCAGGCGGTTGAGGCTACAGTGAGCCGTGATTGTGCTACTGCATTCCAGCCTGGGTGACAGAGCAACACTCTGTCTCAAAAATACATATGTCAATTATCAGAGTACACATAGCTTTATTCTACCACGTGGCTCATTCACAAGACTATGCCGAATTGTACTCATCAGGAATTGAGGATGCCATCAGCTCCAGAAATGGCCATAGCAAGTTGCTGGTTGGGAGTCCTATATTTAACAGGGCCCTTTTGTCCCAAGGGTTGGTGGTAAAGCTCCCTTTCCTTGGCAACAGAACTACAGGAGAAGTGGCTGGACAAGTGTAGCTCGTATTTCTAGCTTCGGTAAGGGAACCTCATATGAAGATATACCAAATCTTTTCTTAACACATCTGGCAGCCTGAAGCAGCAAGGCACGTGGATATCTAAGAGCGGGGAGACATTCAGGGAAGACAGGGCTAATGAAGCCACAGGGTGAAGTGTGTGATCTGCTCCAACAACCTTCCCAGTACCAACCAAAGCTATTTCTCCTCCCAAAGCAATTGCACGTGATTAAAATGCCATATTCTTCACAATATTCTGGTGAGTTACATTTATTGTGACTCTTAAGATATTTTGCCTTTAATGGACAAAAGTGAGACCTATTGTATCCCAGGCTGCCTGCTGAATGGCTGCTTTGGGGCTGCAAATCTAAGAATTTGCAGGGGTTGGGGGGAATGGTTACCATACTTTCCTATGTTGAAAATACTCTGCCAAGCTAGATGTGCCAAAAGCAGCATTTGGAAATGACACACTAAGAACCAGAGAGCCTCCTTGAGAACAGTCAGTGTCAGAATCGCTGGATTCAGGCTACTATGAGTTACGTTACAATTTCCCCAGGACAGTGTTTCTTGGGAAATATGTTAGATCTTTGGTATTTTTGCATGATGGATGTTATTGACATAATGTTGGACCCAACACCTAGGCCTCATCAGCCCCATTGTTAATAATTTCTGAATGCTTTATGGTCTTTGGGCATATAAAGGTGCACCCTCAGGCACACTGTCTCTGTACACATTACACCCTCAGTGCACAATTGTCAGAGTGTGTGGGAAGTTCCTGGGGCCTCTCCCCCAAATGCTGTGTGAGAAAATAAGATATGGTATCATAAATTTTTTTTAAAAAGAATGTCTAGGCTGGGCGCAGTGGCTCAAGCCTGTAATCCCAGCACTTTGAGAGGTAGAAGTGGGCAGATTACCTGAGGTCAGGAGTTCGAGACCAGCCTGGCCAATATGGTGAAACCCCATCTCTACTAAGAATACGAAAATTAGCCAGGTGTCGTGGTGGGCACTTGTAATCCCAGCTACTTGGGAGGCTGAGGCAGGAGAATCAATTGAACCCGGGAGGCGGAGGTTGCAATGAGCTGAGATCATGCCATTGCACTCCAGCCTGGGTGACAAGAGTGAGATTTCATCTCAAAAAATTTAAAAAAAAAATGCCCAAACTGTAGATCCCTTTTAAAATTTTATTGTAGTGGTTCAAATCTGTCTAGTGTATATAATACTTAATGTACTTTGTTCATTAAATTACCTTAATTGAAAAATAATTCATTTAGATACAGGCATGGTTCCATTTTTTAAATTTACAAAATCCCCTTAAAATATGAATAGTCTTGGTCTGTTTTCTTCCTACAGTTTTACCTTAACAGTTAAAATATCATTTGCCATTCCCCGTGGGTTTTCAGATATTTCTTTCCCATAACCAGGATAACGGCACATAGGACAAACAGGTCAATGGTTTTCAAAGTGATTTCTAGATGCACTTTTTTTTTTTTGAGGTGGAGTTTTGCTCTTGTCACCCAAGCTGGAGTGCAATGGTGTGATCTCAGAACCTCTGCCTCACGAGTTCAAGCAACTCTCCTGCCTAAGCCTTCCAAGTACCTGGGATTACAGACATCCACCACCATGCCCATGTAATTTTTTCTATATTGAGAGTACAGACAGGGTTTCACCATGTTGCCCAGGCTGGTTTCAAACTCTTGGCCTCAAGTGATCTGCCTGCCTCAGCCTCCCAAAGTGCTAGGATGTGAGCCACCGAGCCCAGCCTAGCTGCACTTTTATGCAAATGGGATGCTTGGATGATAATTCCAATTGCACAGGAATGTTACTTTGCAAAATGTGTGCAGACTTAAAAAGTAAAAGGAAAAAAATGCTTGCCAAACAGTCATTGAAAATTGCAGAAATTAAACGCACAAGACACAATTCAAGGCATTTAATATAATCAGATGGCAGTGGGGTTTGCTTACCCCACTGCCACAGACTAATGGCTCAAGTTCCTGCTTTGCAAATCCGATTTCTTGCTCAGAATGTTGCTCATAATTGGCTTCTGGGCCTGGATGCCCATTCAGATGTAGGAAATAGCTGTGGTTGATATTTTGATGCCAAAAAGGGTCTGTCAGATTTTTCTTTCCTGTAACCACTCACTTTCTCCTTACCTCTTGTCACATTCTGCGCACCGCCCCCCCCCCAACATCTTCTGCTCATTTTACCCACATTAAAGCTGTAAGTAAATAAATGACAGGCTGTGGCCTATCATCAGGTGACAGATCATCCTGCCTGGGCTCTGAAGAACGGAGACGTTGTCATCTGTCTGGTCCCCCTCACATTCCCTGTCAGCCTCACCGCATCCGGGTGGCATGTCACAGTCACCGGAGCAAGATGAATACAGCCATGTAAACATCAGCTTGGGAGCCGAGTCAATCAAACATGGGACTCTAACTGCAACAGAAGCCCTTCGCTGCCAGAAAAGAAAAGCACTCAGAGAGAAGGAAATGCCTTTCAGTGGCCTGCGTCGGCTTCCACTGCTGCTACTTATTTCTTAATTGAATTTAACAGGTTGTGGGTTTTGTTGTTTGTTCTTTTCCAAGCTGAAAGGGGAAAGTCATATTTTTACCCCATCAAGAGTAGGAGACTTAATACAAATCTCACTGCTTTAGAGCTGATCAATAGTTACTGGATTTGCCCAATTAGCCAAAGCAGAGGCAAAATCAAAGCCCTAGCCCACAAGGGCTCTTACAGAGCTTTACAGCCTCCACCAAGATGAAAGTGAGGCAAGTTGCAAGAAATGACAACAAAGGAGATGATGAAACATCTCCTCGCTGAGCTCAAGTGGCATTTGGAAGAATAATTTGGAGGGCTGTTCCAAAATAAATAATGAACCATGTATTAAAATAAACAAAGTCATAAAAATGTCAGGAGGAATGCCAGAATAATAATGACTTCCCAGTGCGAGAGAAAATTCAAAGGAGGATAAAGCAACTTCTTCCCGAATGGAAACAGCCAGCGCTTTCCTTCCCCATGGGCTTTCCATCTCCTTCTGGAGACGATTTAAGAAGCTTTTGGAGCTGCCATTTTAGAAGCTGTTTTTCACGGTACACAAGGAGAAAAAGTGAATGGATCATTCTTTTGTTCTGTTAAAAAAGTAATTGTCAGCCCCCACGTAGCTTTCTCCTGTATTTGCAGTGCATGTGGAAAGACTCATATGGGGAGGGCACCTTCCGCTGACATTTCTTGAACACCCTGACACTCACCTTGGGAGCAGCCATTGGCAAAACGGAAGGTGAGGCCCTTTGGCTAAGCATTGATGATTTCTAAAAACAGAGTAGTTTCGTTATTTCTCTATCAAAAGGACTTGTGTCACCATCCAGTGGCCTAAAGCACCAGAGCAATAGTGCCAGTGACACCACAATTATCTCTAGCCCTAGGGATTGTGAGGCAATGACACTTGCAGAGTCTATACGTAGCATCAAACTAAAAGCTACTGAACACTGAATTGATATCCCTATGTTCCTTAATCTACCACTGAAGATCCAGAAAGTTCTGGTCCTAGCCTAAATTTTCAGCCATAATTCTTTTTCTTTTATTACTCCCCTTTTACCCTATTTTTTTTTTTTTTAAGATGAAGTTTCACTCTTGTTGCCCAGGCTGGAGCACAATGGCGCAATCTTGGATCACTGCAACCTCCACCTCCAAGGTTCAAGAAATTCTCCTACCTGAGCCTCCCAAGTAGCTGGGATTACGGGCGCCCACCACCAAGCCTGGCTAATTTTTGTATTTTTGGTAGAGACAGGGTTTTGCCACGTTGTACAGGCTGGTCTGAAACTCCTAATCTCAGGTGATCTGCCTGCCTTGGCCTCCCAAAGTGCTGGGATTACAGGCCTGAGCCACTGCACCCGGCCTGGCCTACACAATTTTTAGGAAATTATATTACTATCATTGGCCTGTGCTTTCCTATATCTGGGGTATTGCTTTTATTACCCCCATCCCTGGGATATGTCTCATCCTTCCATGTATCAGTCAAACATACAACTGGCCTAGAAATTCTACCTGTAAACATTCATCAAGAAGAAAACAAATTTCCTTCAAGATACTCTTTTCAGTATGTTTATAATTAAAAAAAAAAGATAGCAACCCCAAATTCCCAACATTCTATAATACTTAAATTATATTTCAAATATTTTTATATAAATTATAATATACTATAATAAATTATAATACATCCATATATAATGATGTAATATTCAGACAACAAAAAAAACATAAATTAATACTGACTCTCATGAAATAATATTCATGATATATATTCCCGTTTGATGGAGAAAAATAAGCTACAGAACCAGCCTGTACAAATGGTTTTGCTTATATAAAAAGCAACATATCTAAATCTGTATATATTCACATATCCATATTCATAATTGTATTGAGAGTATAGAAATACACACCAATGTATACAGATATTATTTATGGCTGAAGACATTATTTTGTGTATATGCATGCAGTTATCTATATTTTAAACCTTTCAAAAGTAAACATGAATTGCCCCAATATAGGAAATAATTTTAACTATTCTTCAAACTCTAGCTCAAATGCTTTTCTTCCCACACAGAGCTTTTTCTAAAACTTCATCAGTAAGTTCGTCTTTTTCTGAACTCTATCCGTTTCTATTTTACGTTGTTTAAATTCTCTCTGGGGTTAAATATATTTGTGTATTATTAAAATATAAACTGCATGAGAGTAGGAGTCCTGTCTAATTTATTCTTGCATGTACACCTGTAGCAAATGTTTAACAAATATGCATTGTATGAATCAATATTGTGTGCCTAATTAGTAATTCTAAAATTTAGCTGCATATCAGAATTACTTTGAAAGTGTTTTAAAAGCACACAGTCCTGGGCCTATCAACGCTTTTAGGTCAGAGGTGGAGAGTACGGTCCTACAGCTCCTCATGGACAATTCCCAGTTTAATCTAGGAATTCTCCTTCCTCCAGGCATGCTCGTGCTGCCTTGTCCACATGCTTGGGCTTTGGGTTGTTAATGCCCTGAATTAATTCCTGCCCTTGCAAAAGTGTATAAACAATCATTAACTGATCAGACTTAATAATCAAAGTGCCTGGAATATTACAAATGTTTGAACAAATGTTTGTTAAATGAATGGTTATATTCTCCCATCGTGTTGCTCATTATCAGAGCTTGCACTCGTGACTTCCACCAGAGTTCTCTAATTACCTTGATTTCCCCCTTTTCTGTCTCCCCAACACCCACCTAATTGTCTTCTTGAGAGCTGATTCACCTCTTAGACTGATCGTAGTATTTTTATAAGTACAGATTTTTCAGCCAGGTTGGCACAGGAAAATTAGCTGTGCACACGAAGGAAGCTTCGAGATCAACATCAGAAGTTCTTCAGTGGGTAACGGGATCTGGGGTTGAGTATTTAGTAATGGGATCAATCCATGACCTGAGAGGTGAGTCACGGGCAGTTAGGAGCAGTGAAAATCATGGTCTGGTGGTAGAGAGATGGGAGGAGACGGATATCTAAACAAGGATATTCCGACAGCATTAACTCAGGTAGAGAGCTGCACATTGGGTACACGGCATTTCCATCCAGAAAATTTAAGTAGGGAGATGGTTCAAAGAATTCGTCCGTATACCTTCTCTACCCAATACAAGCATAGCTAACTGTTTGTCACTGTCATTTATTGTCACTGTTCCTTAATCAGCTTTGTTCCTAACCCATCTTCACTAAATTTTCACTTGCCTGGTCCTAAACCCAGGCTCCCTTCAATCGTCTGGCATTTATTAGTCAGTCCAGTCCTAGGAGTCATTCTATGTATCTGACCAAAGAAAAGATTGGGGTAGAAGGTGCTGACGGGAAGAGAAACAAAACATGAAATTGAACATGAATTGGCCATTCAGACTATTACGTTGCTATACACCACCCTTCACCTGTGCAATCATTATACTGAAACAATATAGCACATACAGTGTCATCTACTACAATGTGATCCAACTGCAAATCCTTCTCTGTAGAGGTCAAATTTGCCTTTTCTGCGTACTCATGAATTGCAGGTTTTAAAAGCCCACTGGCAAGCACTGAGGTCTGTTGTCTCAAGTTTTCTATTTGAAACCAGTATATGTGGCAAAAATACATTCCAGTTTTTATTTTTAGTAACAATGAAGAAGATAATTTGGTCATTGGAATGTGTGTGGATGTATGCTAATATCAGCAACAAACTTTTGACTTTCCAAATGTGCCATTTTTAATTGAAATAAAACAACTATCAAATGCTTCAGAAATCACTTTAGAATAATTTTGAAGACATTTGTTCATAGAAAAAAATGAGTCTTATTATCATATGATTTAAGCATTTAAAAATAAAAAAAATAAAGCCTAGTAACTTTTAGGGAAATTAAGTAATTTTAGTTTTGAGAGCCTCTTTCTCCACAAGCTAGTTATCTGAAAAATACAATTGCATAAACCACCATTCTGGGTATTTTTCTTTTGCATGCTTAATTGGCTGAAGGATGTAAGTTTTTCCCTATATTTTCCATATATAGTATTTACCTTGAATTATCATTTGATGCCTCTTATTCCAGACCTCTCTCTTTTTGAGCATCTGGTCTGTGCCCCTAGGTCTGAGCTTTGTTTCTGGATTCTCTGTAGAGATCTGTCATTCAGATTTTCAGAGTAAACAAACTAATACTTTTTCTCTTCGTGAATTGTATTTTATAAAAATCTTGAATTTTCTCAGATTTGTCTACCACCCTTCCCTTTCCCTTACCAAGACAGAAAATGTGATGAATCCATGGAAACAACATCCACATTAATTAAAAATTTAGAATTTTCCTCCTTCTCAGGTGAAAAGATGGGCATACAGGAAAGCATCCTTTTAACCTCTGCTGCATGCATGGCAAGCCTCAGGTGCAAAGGGACTGTGCATACACAACCAAGGCAATGGTGGGGGCAGCGTGACAGGGAGATAGATACAGAGAGACGGGAGGGAGAGAGAGAGACAGAAGAGTGAGGAGAATGAGAACAGTGAAGAAAAGGAACGTAGCATACATATGAACACTCAACCAGAAGTGAAAAAATGTGCCATTTAAGAGTGTGCACCCTAAGGTCTGAAGCCTAAAAGAATGAAGTCTAAGGGACTTTGGTGGTCAGTGAGATGGTATCTGTGCTATTACAGAGGGTCCAATTTTATCTTTTCACAAATATGTTTCTTTCTCCTGCCTACTCCCGTCCATTCGTGCATGCACACACACTCCCAAAGACACACATACACATACTCACACATACATTCACACACACTCACACATACACACACTCATACACACATAGGTGAATACAGTCACATATATGCACATTCACACATATATGCACACATTCACACACCAACACACTCACATATACACGTTTCACACACACTCACACACATATTTGCACATTCACACACATACACACACGCAGACTCACACTCACACACATCTACAAGTTAACATACAGATACATACATATGCACACACAGTTACACATACACACATGCACACACATCTACACAGACACATATATACATGTTCGCACACATACGCTTTTACACAAATACACATTCACACACTCACGTACACAAACTTACACATGCACACACTCCCACACAAATACATGCATATGCACATTCACACATATGCACACATTTACACATACACTCAAACGCACACATACATGCATACACACACATACACTCACACAACTGGGCAACAATTTAAGAAGAGATGGGTGCACCCCCTGTACCTGGCCCACTTCTCCCAAGATGGCAAACAAGTTGGCAGGAGGAAACTTTTAGAGCTAAAAGTCTCCCGCTTTGAGAAAATCTATTATACAAAAATACAACCACACAGCACATATACATGAGAGTATCCATTGACTCAACCCAAGAATTCTTCGTAGGTTAGAAGGATCTGCTGCAAGATTTTTCTAAGTAGCGAATACCATTAAATCATTTGAAATAACATACAATCTATAAATAAATGTTACAAAACGAATCCCAACATCATAAATTCAGCAATTGCTCTCCAGATTTTGGGGGCACCTTTACTTTCAAACCATATTTTTTTGTCATTTTATACAAAACTATGAAAAAAAATTAAATCCCATGGGCAACACACATAGTCTTATAAAGACTCTCATATGTTCGTTCTGGATAAGTACTTTGGCTCTAATCTGCTATATTTCTCTCTTACTTTTAGCTAGCATAAAGTTATAAAAGTTTACTCTCAAAATTAAAATAGTTAATAAAGAAAATTTTAAGGAAATTTCATAAGGAACAATATACATGTCCCTACAATAAGCCCCTGAATGAATAATGTTATCAGAGTTATTTAGGTTAAAAAAATTAATTAACCTAAATTTTCAAATTGAATCCTAAGAACCGTGGATGCTGCCTTTCATGCTGGCATGCAAAATTGAGGCTGATCTATTTCCATTCAAAAGTTCCATCAATGAGCACTTTGAGTTGGCTTGCTCCATAAGTAATTCAGAAGGTAGAACAGCGAAAAGATAAGAGGGTTCATTAAGTGATTAAAGTTACTGGAATTGATAATTTTTATAGCGAAAGATTTCACAAAGAAAATATGACTGGAGGGAAGTTTGGGTTAATTTTTTTTTTTTTTTTTTTTACTTTGGGGGAAAGGGAGAGAGTACAATTAAATTAAGGGAGGTTCACAAATAGTGTGGGAAGCCAAGATTCTAATTTATATGAAGTTCTTCAAGGCCTCATAGGGGTCATGACAAACATGATTTGGAAGATAATCACTTGATTTGAGTTGACCAGAATTAATTTGCTAGAATAAGGAAGGGAGACCGAGGCTTCTCCAACTTCTGCTTGGGTAGGGAGCTTGCACCATGATTTGAATAAGTCATGCATAGACTGAGAATGCTTTTTGAACTTGACAGAGACATCTTCACACAAGTGCCCACCCAGTCAACTTATTCATGCTTCCAAAGTCTTATAACCACTGGTGAGAGAGTGCCCTGCTACACCAGCACTGCAAGGGATGAGGACAGCACACGTTCAGGGAGAGAAGCCGTCAGTGGTTCCCGCAACAAGAGGCAAAGGGCTAGACGTGCACCTCAGCATCTCAATCTTCACCAAACCCTGAGAAAATCATCAGTGCCTCAGAGCTTCCACGTTCTTTTCTTAAAGAAGCCTATAACTTTACAGATGTTTCCTAACGTATTTCGAGGAACCCTTCAGGAGTTCTATGAGTCATGCATTGGGCCTGTCTTTTACACACATCTGCGGTTGGCCAAGTCAGGGCTATGCTGCCTCAGAATGCTAGAGTTTCCCAAGAAGGCTGGGCTGCACTGGAATTCTTCCCTCACTGCCTGAGGCACTGTCATCACCCGTAAGTAAGTGAAGAGAGACTAGAACGTTATTATCTGTATGTGATGAACCTCACCTCATAATACACGCCAAGGCCATGGTGAGTCAGAACACCACTGCGGCTTGGTGCTAGTGAGCTTGATAATACAGACCCATATCACCACTTTCGTAAAATAAGAAGTATATTTTCTCCACTGCAATTAGGAATTAGGATAGGGGAACCAGAAAACAGTGCTCAAGCCTCCAAACTTTACAGAAAACTTACTAATGAAATAATCTTGTCCCTAGGGTTTAAAATGCTATTAGAATGGCTAATCCAGAAGAATTTCATTTTTGAGTCACCACACTGTACCTAGTACTATCACTTTCCCCCAACTGGTGGTGGGGCTGTGTGAGATATATAAATATGTTTCCATATGTCCATCCCTGGGATAAACTCAGCAAGCTAGGGTATAGAAATAATATTCAATATTTACATTGATATACATTTTTTAAAAATAAAGGCTATCAACCACACTGAAAATTATCTGAAAAGAGTTTGGGTAGAGAGGAAACACAACAGACACAAGTTGATTCAGGGTTTGTTTTCAGTCCAACCCTATAGTTCCCACACTAAGTGCTGAGGGAGCCCTGGTGCTGCGGTGATTCACATGGGCACTGCAAGACGGACCACATTTAGAGAGAAACATAGGGGCATTTGTCGAATACCACAGGAGCTATCATTACCACAAATTTTCTTGGTCCTAAATGAACTTAATAACCAAGCTTGGACCTAAACTCAATTAACAAATGGAACTATTAGGTTTAGGGTGTTTTGGTTTTGGTTTTGGTTTAGCTAGAAGCACTATGGAAAAAAGCTAAGACACTAAAGATGCTGTAAATGGAGTAAGTTTGAGAACTCACGGTCAAGCCAAGTGATCATGGCTGGCATTCCCGTGCTCAATCTCCGGCAAGAAAGACAAAAGTGGCAAAGTCCTATTCTTTGCAATGGTTTGCAAATAAGATAATACTTTTACAAAAACTAATTTGCCCAAAATATGGGAATTTTGACTTACTTTCATATTGATGTGGTTAGGTTTTGTGTCCCCACCCATATCTCATCTTGAACTGTAATTCTCATGATCCCCATAATTCCCATGTGTTAAGGGAGAGACCAGGTGGAGGTAATTGAATCATGGGAGCAGTTTCCTCCATGCTTTTCTCATCATAGTGAGTTCTCACGAGATGGGATGGTTTTGTAAGAGGATATTCCCCATTTACTAGGCACTTTTTCTTCCTGCCGCCTTGTGAAGAAGGTGTTTTGCTTCCCCTTCACCTTCTGCCAGAATTCTAAGTTTCTTGAGGTCTCCCCAGCCATGCTGAACTGTGAATCAATTAAACCTCTTTCCTTTATAAATTACCCAGTTTCAGGCAGTTCTGTATCACAGTATGAAAACAGACTAACACACATATCTACATTGTAAAAGCAGTTTAACATAGATGAAAAATACAGTCAACCGGCACTTCTTCCTTTTTTCTTAGTAAGTTAGAACTCGGAAAAAGTTTCAAGTTCACAGACTGCCTAAATATCTTCACACATCATTCAAAACCTGGTGGTTCGTGAAAATGGTAGTACGAACAAGACATGCACACCCATGAGAAATCATGTTTCTTCATGTAATAGGTCATGGTAGGAAACTAATCCTAAGTAGGAAGAGATATTCCTGAATATATAACACAGGCTTCTTGGAAACATTCACATGAAATTTGACCTTAAAGCAGTAGTCCTCAACCTTTTTGGCACAGAGACTGGTTTTGTGAAAGACAATTCTTCTATGAAACAGGGTGGGAGGGTCTATTAGTCTGTTTTCATGCTGCTGATAAGACATATCCAGAAGGAAAAGAGGTTTAATTGGACTGACAGTTCCACATGGCTAGGAAGCATCAGAATCATGGCAGGAGGTGAACAGCACTTCTTGCATGGCAGTGGCAAGAGAAAAAATGAGTACGATGCAAAAGCAGAAACCCCTGATAAAAATCATCAGATCTCATGAAATGTGTTCACTATCATACGAATAGCACTGGCCCCCATGATTCAATTACCTCCCCCGGGTCCTCCCACAACACATGGGAATTCTGGGAAATACAATTCAAGATGAGATTTGGGTGAGGACACAGCCAAATCATATCAGAGCAGAAATGGGGGAGGAATGGTTTCAGGGTGATTCAGATGCACTACATTTATTTTCCACTTTATTTCCATTATTATTACATTGTAATATATAATGAAACAATTATACAACTCACCATGATATATAATCCATAAGAACCCTGAGCTTGTCTTCCTGCAACTAGAAAGTCTCATCTGGGTGTGACGGGAGACAGTGACAGATCATCGGGCGTTAGATTTTCATAAGGAGTATGCAACATAGATCCTTCCCACATATAGTGCAGAGTAGGGTTTACGCTCCTATGAGAATCTAATGCCATTGCTTATCAGATGGAAGGTGGAACTCAGGCAATAATGTGAGCTATGGGGAGTGGCTGTAAGTACAGATGAGGCTTTGCTCACTGGCCTGTCACTCACCTGCTGTGCAGCCTGGCTCCTAACAGGCTGCAAACTGGTACTGGTCCATGGAGCAAGGACTAGGGACCACTGCCCTAAAGAATTTACTTCACTACAGTTTTTGATACTGGACAGCCTGGAGAGCAATACCCCAAAATGAAGGCCCCAGAAGCAGCTCTCTCTGACCTCCTGCCCTACTGTCTCCTACCTCTCATTCTCCCCGAGGCTAGCAATAAAAACTAGAATCCCTCTTCCCCAAGTCAGGTCATAGAATCTAGAACTCCTTTTCCCCAACGTCAGCCATATAACCTTTTTAAAAAATACTGTTCTAACTTTTCCTTTATCTTTCTATGTAAAAACTGACAGTAAAGAAATTAATCTGACTCATCATATTTGACTGTAGGTCATAAGACCCCCATTCTAGAGAGGGTTATGCCCCATAACCAGAAGGGAGGAATGCTGCCTAGAGAGGCCAAGGAGAATCCAGACACACAGGCCTTGAGCATTTTCCCAGTCTATTATCATTAGATGACACCCTTTTTGTCCAACCACAGTTCTACATGGCAATTCATACTTTATTGAACCTAAGCATAAAAATGGACAGTTTCCCCTGTTCCTTTGGGTCTTCATTTTGAAGGCTCTTATGTCATGTATATGACCAAGTAAATTTCTTTGCCTTTGCTCCTCCTATTAATCTGCCTTTTGTCAATTGATTTTTAGAGAACCTTTAGAGGTTGAAGGGGAAGACTTCCCTTGGCTCCTGTAATACTTTGGGTGTCATTTGTCAAAAAGGTAAATGCTGCATGCATATAATGTTATGAGCTATAGGGTTTCTGTTAAGACACTATTTAAAGGCTGTTGAAATATTCTAAAACCTTACCATTGGCTGGGCGCAGTGGCTCATGCGTGTAATCCCAGGACTTTGGTAGGCCAAGGCAGGCATATCACGAGGTCAGGAGTTCAAGTCTAGCCTGACCAATATGGTGAGACCCTGTCTCTATTAAAAATGCAAAAATTAGTCGGATGTGGTGGCACATGCCTGTAGTCCCAGCTACTCGGGCAGTTGAGGCAGGAGAATCGCTTAAACCCAGGAAGTGGAGGGTACAGTGAGCCAAGATTGTGGCATTGCACTCTAGCCTGGGGAACAGAACAAGGCTCCATCTCAGAGAGAAAAACAAACAACAAAAACAAACAACAAAAAAAAACCCTTACCATTATTTCTTCCTCAGACAAATGTTTTCAGGTATATTTTACAGAGAGGAGTTAATAATACAGAATAGAAATGACCCTTTTCTATAGGATGTCTCTGTTGTCTCAGTTAAGTTCTGCTGGAGTTTGTGATGGTCAACTTGAATAAGATAACACCACATGGCCTTGAATCCCCTTCTCTGTATAATTCCAATCTCAAACTGACTCCAAAGAGGAATTTGCAAGATATATGGAGCAGATAACACCACATGGCCTTGAATCCCCTTCTCTGTATAATTCCAATCTCAAACTGACTCCATAGCAGGAATTTGCTATGAGGCAGTAGCCAGTACACTCTGAATGAAGTGGTGAGACATGGTGACAAAATGGAAGATGCTGGTGTTCCCAGCTCATCTTCACTCTTCTCTATTCTGTGTCCAGCTCCTTGGTTTCAGTGGACACTGCTGAGCAATGGCAGCCTGGGCCCACCAGCAAATGCTTGCTGGCGAATTGACAGAAGCAGCTGCCACACAGAGGTATGCCCCCCGGGGCCCTCCACAGCCCCGCCTTCCCATCCACCTTGCGTGGTGGGCTTTGCTCAGCTTCTGGCTCCCTGGCAGCTGACTCTTCTACACTCCCACTCCCGGCCATCCCCACCCCCTTAGCTCCTTCTACACTGGAAATACGCTCTTTCCTGTAATAAACCCCTGCTCCCACGGCTCACAGTGGTTCCCTGACTAATACAAGTATGTGCTGTACACATCCCAAGTGACGAAGGAAATGAAAAATGATTCTCTAGTAAATGTGAATTTTCTTGTAAGTAATTTCCTTATGGGGACATTGAACTGGAATACAAAGTACCTTTCATTAATCAGTTCTGTTTTTAAAAACATCCTAGACCGCTGCTCCTTAAATCCTTTTCTTAACACTAAAGAAATCCTTTTCTTAATGTTAAAGACTTGGGGTGGGGGGAATAACACATATATGCATAGATTGTCTAAAATACGTTAAAGTTACTCAAATTTCTTATGGATGTTTCCCCCTGAGGAGGAAGAAAATACTTCTACAGTCAGGGAAATAGTCTTATTTGGTGCAGCTTTCTCTTTCAGTGGAGCGGTTTCTTTCCAGATTTAATAAACAGCTTTCAAAAGGGGTATAAAAGTGTCTGCTCAAAAGTCTGCAGTCTGTTATTTGTGGAAGTGCCTGTGGATTCAGACCTGTTTCCAGAGGAGTGGATTATCATCTTCTGATAACCCACTGCTCAGCACTGAGTAATACAGTTCTGTGGGCAAACAAAAAAGCCATTCTTTTTTGGTGACAAAGGATGAAGCTAGTTATTAGCAATTTGATACAAAAAAGCAAAAAGGACTGGAAATGAGAAGTCAAGCCAGGTTTGGCATCTATTATTCACACAAAACCTTCTAGTAATGACAACTACCCCAATCACAGAAAACTCCTATTCAAAGGACTCATTATCTTGCTTCACTGTCAAAAGTATAGATGATAGATAACATCCAATGACTCTCAAAATTAAAATCGAATCAATTTTAATGAAAGAAAATAGACCATTTCTGTTTGTTGATTCCAGGGAAAATGTAATATGATGAATTTCTGAAACCTTTAATTTATCATTGCACCCTGAAAAGTACCTGTTTGTGCAAATACTTTCTATATTGTCAACATCCTTTAAAAAAAAAAAAAAGAAGAAGAAGAAGAAGATAAAGAAGTATATCTGCTTAAATACTGAGCACTATTTCTCTGAATTCTAGTCTCCTGAGTTTATTCCCAGAGATATCTTTTTCTATATTATCTCAGAGTTGCAGGCTTCATCAAAGGTCATGAGATGCACTGATTTTTGTCAAATATCCCCACGTTATTTCATCTGATAAACTATAATTTGTTATTGCCCTTTTGAAATTTTAAAGAATGGGAAACAATAGCTATTTTTTTCCTAAAATAAACAAACTCCACTAAAAATTAAACTGAAAACTCAAACACATAAAAATCAAAGGAAAAATACAAGAAGGCTCACAATTCAGAAGGCTTAATCTCATTTAATAGTTCATCTGTATTTCTTTTTATTTATTTTCCACATGAATATAGGGCCAAATTCTCATCTCCGTAAACGTTAATGTAATGAGAACAAATGAACACATGTGACAATTTCCTTCTGAAGTTAATATTTTCAAAATGAATTTATCTCATATCACAAAGATCACACACTATTTATAAACACTGGAAGGCTGAAGCCAGCCATGTCTACTAGCCAGATGTTATGTTAGTATTCTTCTAAAGCAATACTTATACTTAATTTTATGTCACCACTGTGGCCCTTCAGAACTGTGGAGGACATGAATGTATTAATAGAACGCATTTTTCTAATACATAGAAAACAAAACACCCAAATAAGTGAGTATCAGAATGGCTGGCCCCAAGGTTTCATGTGCCTTATCACAGCTGATCTGGCCCCAAGCACATTTTATTTATTAGTGTTGTTACCTTATTTATCTCTAATATGGCTCAGGAACCAATACTTTAATGCTTTCACATTTCCACGGCATATGAGTGGCCAGCATGGTTCTTATCAAATGAAAGGCAATCAGTATATATTGGCTAAAAAGAATGGATCTGAGAAAGCAAGCAACCAAAATAAACTAATTTGAGTAACACCCTACACTGCTCCCAGTGCCCTCAGGGTCTTTGTTTTTAAAAGGGCTAGTACCATGTTTGGTAACTGCAGCCTGTCTCGATACCCTCTGTCCCGGAAGCTTCAGACAACCTCTAAATCTACTATTTACTGCGAGTGCATTGCTTACACTAAAGATGTAGCAAAAGGTTTGGCTAAAAGTTTATCTGAATCAGCTATTTTAGAAATAATTTACAAGTAAATACCTACAATAATGTATGTGTAATAAAGTATATGCATATGTTACATGTTAGGAGCCTACCAAGGGCATCAATGCTAGTGATTTAAAGACCCTGAGCTTCAGGGAGCTCCTATAAATCTGTTACTTTGACACTAGTACTTCAGTAGGAAAATGAGGAAAAGGCATTAATGGACTGGTTACTGAGGAGTAAAAGAAGTACAGTGTAGGTTCCACATTGCTTTCCTGTGCAGATGCTACATATAAAGTGAAATAGTTTGCCAGCAATAAAAATTACAAATAAAAGCAAAATATAGTTTTTGGATAACAGAATAGCAAAGTGTTTCTTTTCTCTTTCCCTCCTTTTTCCTCCTTCCTTCCTTCTTGTTTTCTTTTTTTCCTTCTAGATTTTTTTTCTTTCTATTTTGTTGATAGGTGGAAACTAAGTTGGTTCAAATATTCTCAACAGTCATTTAACATCTTCCAGAAGCTTTTAAATATCCATCATTACAGGTGAAAACGGTCATTCTAATGCTCTGCTCATCAGACTATAACATTAAAAAAAAACTTTACAAAGGAAAATTTAGAAAAATATTTTAGTATTTCAAATGTTTACATCCATTGAGCATTTCTACTTATATCAGCTTTTTCTAAAAGAAAATCGTCTCACAAACGTGCGACTATGTACAAAGATTCTCTCCATTATGTACAAAGGTACATGATGGAGAGAATCTGGTAACAATCCCAACATCTATCAATCAGTAAAGGAAGTGTTAAATGAAACTCTAGTTCATCTGTCTAATGTAATAGTAGACAGGGATTATAAAAACTAGACACGTGAGTATATTGATAGAAACATTGCTCAATATATGATGGCAAGAGGAAAAATAAAAAGTAAATTGCAGAACAGTATACTAAATGTAGTCTAATTTTCAAGTTTTAAGAATAATATATAATAGCATGTCTATTTCTGAAACATTTAAATTTTTAGAATTTTATATTTCATTTATAATTGGGGAAAGAGCATGTGTGTGTGTGTGTGTGTGTTGAAGAATTTGACTCAGAAATTTCTAGAAATTTTTTCCTGATGATGAATAATATGCTTCTTACAACAAATTATTTAAGAGGAGAATGAGTTGAATATTGCATGCATATACTCAACTAAATTCTTTTTTTATTATTATACTTTGAGTTCTCAGGAACATGTCCAGAATGCGCAGGTTTGTTACACAGGTATACACATGCCATGGTGGTTTGCTGCACCCATCAATCTGTCACCTACATTAGGTATTTTTCCTAATGGTATCCCTCCCCTAGCCTTCCAACCCCTGACATGCCATGATGTGTGATGTTCCCCTCCCTGGGTCCATGTGTTCTCATTGTTTGGCTCCCACTTATGAGTGAGAACACGTAGTATTTGGTTTTCTGTTCTTGTGTCACTTTGCTGAGAATGATGGTTTCCAGCTTCATCTATGTCCCTGCAAAGGACATGAACTCATTCTTTTTTAAGACTGCATAGCATTCCATGGTGCACATGTGCCACATTTTCTTATCCAGTCTATCAATGATGCACATTTGGGTTGCTTCCAAGTCTTTACTATTGTGAACGGTGCCGCAGTAAACATATGTGTGCATGTGTCTTTACAGTACAATGATTTATAATCCTTTGGGTTTATACGCAGTAATGGGATTGCTAGGTCAAATTGTATTTCTGGTTCTAGATCCTAGAGGAATCACCACATTGTCTTCCACAATGGTTGAACTAATTTACATTCCTTCCAACAGTGTAAAAGCATTCCTGTTTCTCCACATCCTCTCCAGCATGTGTTGCCTCCTGACTTTTTAATGTTGCTCATTATGGTTTTGATTTGCATTTCTCTAATGACCAGTGATGACGAGCTTTTTTTCACGTGTTATTTGGCCACATAAACCTCTTCTTTTGAGAAGTGTCTGTTCATGTCCTTCACCCACTTTTTGATGGGGTTTTTTGTTTTTCTTGTAAATTTATTTAAGTTCTTTGTAGATTCTTGACATTAGCCCTTTGTCAGATGGATAGATTGCAAAAATTTTCTCCCATTCTGTATGTTGCCTGTTCACTCTGATGATAGTTTGGGAACCGCTGGCTTTGCTGATGTAAGAAACATTCTGTCCTCAGGAGGACAGGGCTGAAATTATGGATATCTGTGCTGGCCTTGACTAGAAGCTCTGAAGGAGAGCCTGGGATCTTTCAGTGGGCAAACTGCTGGTCTTGCCACAAATTTGCATCATTTCAAATGGTTTTAAAACCAAAGGCAGAATGTTGCTTATTGTGTTTGCAGAGTTTGGTTCTGAAAAGGAATTGGGAAATGGTCTGATTTTCTTCATTTTTAAAGAATAGAAAAAGACACTCAACAAGGTGAAGTGATTTGATGGAGTCTCATCATCAGACAGAATATGGACTGAAGTCAGCGATCAGTTTTATATCACACACTATTGTCTACCAATCAAAAAATCACAATAGGAATCTTTCACATTTATTCTTCTAAAAGTCAGTATTATTTTATATCCCCAAAAAATGAATATAAACTTTTATTTAATAATATCTCCAATGTATCTTCCAGTCATGCTATTAAACATCTGTCTATTTTGAACAGCACTGGGATATTATCTATTCAAAACATAGCTAAAGAGATGCTGTGAGTTGGAAGAAAACTGAGAGCCCAAATAATTCACAGTTGAGGAAGCTAAATTACATAGAAATTATTAAATTATGTTAATATTTTAAAATTGTGAGTCCACTAGGATCTTGTAATTCCTAATGTGGTCAGTGGTGCAGGCAGCATTGACATCCTATTTAGGATGGTAAAAAGGCAGGCAACAGGTACTGTGTATGCAACTGACAGTGTGGATTTTAAGAGGCATTGGCAGAATTGACCAGCCTTACAGGTCCAGGGAGTGTTGGTGATTAGTAACCACAGTCCCTAAGCCAGGTACTCTTAGCCACATGATGAAGACCTGTGTTCGTGATTAACACCTTGGTTGCCTATGATCCTTTGGTAAATACAATTGTTCAGTGTCAAAATGCCCTTTCTTCTTAAAATTATGGTGATAATGGATGATAGATGCAGTTTTCCCTCCTTCCTTGCAAATGTAAAAGCTAGCCACCCAATGTCAGCCCCTCATATTTTCAGGGCACGATCTTGTAAGGCTCAACTATGACATTGACCATCTCTCAACTGAAGTGTTTATTATTAACATTATGATTATGAAACTTTCAGAATGGAAGAAAAAGTTTTGGGAGTAACATTAAGGAGGTTTTAAAGGTGAAAAATAAATCATGCCAACTTTCTGCACTTAACATAATAAATAATTTCACATGGGGTATATTCCTTTCCAGTCTTTGTTCACATGATTACATATTTTAACACAGATATAAACATGGCATAACTGTAATTTTGAGCCCTGTTTTATCACTTTAGCACCATATTGTGAACATTCTCATTAGAATGCCATTCAAACAAGAAGTGTTCAGGTGAAAGATATGAAAGCAATTAACCCCCTGAAGAACTGACAACCATATGAAAATTTTCTGTTCAAGTCTATATATTTTAAACCACTCAGGAATTGGAGAAATTATTTCTTTTGCTTTAAATTTAGCTTTTATTGACAATGCAATTCAGTAATCACGCATTAAAGCCCCTAAAAAAATATGGCGCTGATTTTCAAAGAGAAGCTATGCATTGCAAGAAGCTAATGGGCCTTTTGGCTAAAGACAAAATTCTCCTCATTCTTGCCTCTTATTAGGGATTTTGTGATTACACTTATTCTGGTATTTGATGGTGTTTCATGGATCTGTAGTGTTAAAAAAAAATGGAGGCAACAGTTTAAATGTACCCCAAGTCCAACCACCCATAACCAGTAACTACATAGGCAAAACTTGTCATCCTGAAAAGCTAGCTCTAATTATAAACAAAACACAAAACGTAAGCTTTACACCCTTGTCAGAATGATTCAGTGAAATGAAACCAATCAGCTAGAGACAAATCAGCTTAAACAGCTCTGCTTGCCTTACAAAGGATGTTCATGTATAACAGCCAATTGCAAAAAAGGTCGTCAAAACATTTCCTCCTTTATGCTTTATAAACTGTGCTGTAACTGTCGTAAGCAGAGCTTCTAACCATCTTCACTTCAAAGTCTCCCAGTTGGCAAACAGCTCTTTTGTATACACAATAAAATTTTCTAACTTGATCGGATTTGATTTTTGACAGTAGAAATCTTTGGCACGTTAGGCTAAAATGACATATGTGTGTCTGTGTTCTAAATGGAAAAAATGCTAACCATGTCCAGTCATCCCAACTGATGGTCATGAGTGAGAAAGATAAACAGATCTAAGAGACCTGCGGAAAATGACATTTCCCCTTCTTTCTGTGCTCAGAAGTACATAGGGCATGGTTCCACCAGAATGCTGCATGTGGAGGAAAGACCTTCACGTATGCAGTGCTGATTTATACACACACACACACACACACACACACACACACACACACACACACACTTTTTTAATTGTACTTTAGGTTCTGGGGTACATGTGCAGATTATGCAGGATAGTTGCATAGGTACATACATGGCAATGCGGTTTGCTGCCTCCATCCCGCATCACCTACATCTGGCATTTCCCCACAAGTTATCCCTCCCCAACCTCTCTACCTGCCGCTGCCTCTCTCCTAGTCTTCCCCAACAGACCCCAGTGTGTGATGCTCCCCTCCCTGTGTCCCTGTGTTCTCACTGTTCAACACCTGACTATGAGTGAGAACATTCGGATTTTCTGTTCTTGTGTCAGTTTGCTGAGAATGACGGTTTCCAGATTCTGCTGCCCATTTCCTAAGCTTCCTCAGGCTATCATCCTTCACACCTTACTCCCCCACTAGACAGTGAGCTCCTGCATCACATATGAGTGCTTTATTTTTCCTTGTACTCCAAGCTCTAACCATAGTTGTAAACAAAGTGATACTGGATAATGACTGAATTTCTAAATCATGAAATAGATTCCATGGGTTTCTGTTTGTTTGGTTTGGTTTGGTTTTTTGAGATGGAGTCTCACTCTGTCGCCCCAGCTGGAGTGCAATGGCTCGATCTCAGCTCATGGCAACCTCTGCCTCTTGGGTTCAAGTGATTCTCCTGCCTCAGCCTCCCGAGTAGCTGGAATTACAGGTGCCTGTCACTATGCCCAGCTAATTTTTATATTTTTAGTAGAGATAGGGTTTCACCTTACTGGCCAGGCTGCTCTTGAACCCCTGACCTCATGATCCACCTGTCCTGGCCTTGTAAAGTGCTGGGATTACAGGCATGACAAACCATGCCTGGCCAGAATTTTTTTTTTCTCTTTCTACAAAAAATGCTATTGGGATTTCATTAGGGATCATATTGAAGCTACAGCTTGCTTTGGGTGGTATGGACATTTTCACAACATTAAGCCTTTCAATCCACAAATACAGGATATCTTTCCATTTATTTGTGTCTTCTTTAATTTCCTTAATATTTTGTTATTTTTACATATAAGCGTTTCATCTCCTTAAGCTTATATTTAATTATTTTATTCTTTTTTATGATATTGTATGTAAAATTGCTTTCTTAATTTCCTTTTTGGGTACATTGTTCTTAGTATGTAGAAACAAATGATTTTTGTATGTTGTTGTACCCTGCAACTTCAAAGGACGTGTTTATTCATTCTGACAGGTGTGTGTGTGTGCCTGTGTAATCTTCAGGGTCTTCTACACATAAGATCATGTCACCTGTGAACAAAGATACTTTTACATCTTCCTCTTTCATCTGTACTATTTTTATTTCTTTTTCTACCCTAATGTCTCAGCCTAGGACTTCAAATACTATAAGTATCATTGACTTGTTCCTGATCTTAGAGAAAAAGCTTTCAATTTTACACAATTGAGTTTCACTACTGAGTCAGAAGTTGACTATTCATGTATGATCTTCATAATGCTGAGGTTGTTTCCCTCTATTGCTAGTTCGTTGACGGAGTTTATCATTAAGGGTATTATATCAATGCCTTTTTGCAGCGATTAAGGTGATACTAGGTTTTTGTTATTTATTCTGTTAAGGTGACGGATTACTTTGATCTTCACATTTTGAATCATTCTTACATTATAGGAATGAATCCACTTGATCATGGTGTATAATCCTTTTAACGTGGCATTGCATTTGGATTTCTAGTATTTGGCTGAGAATTCTCACATCAGTATTCATTAGAGGTACTGGTCAGTAGCTTCCTTTTCTTGTATTATGTTTGGCTCTAGTGTCAGTATAATACTGGCCTTATATAATGAGTCTGGAAATGCTTCCTCCTCTCCAATTTTTTTTAAAGAGTTCCAGGATAATTGGTATTAATATTTTTAAAATATTTGGTAGAATTTGCCAGTAAAGCCATTTGATCTTGGGATTTGGTTGTTTTTTAATTTATTTATTTATTTGCCAGGGGGAGGCTTTTGATTACAGATTCAATCACCCTACTAATTATAAATCTATTCAAATTTTTTATTTATTCATGATTCAATCCTAGTAGGTGGTATGTTTATAGGAATTTATCCATTTCTTCCAGTTTATCCAATATATTAGCACGTAATTATTCATAGTGTTCTCTTATAATTCTTTTGAATTCTGAAGCATCAGCAGAAGTGTTCTTTCTTCTGTTTTTGATTTTGGTCTTTTAAGTCTTCTGGTTTTTTTTATTTTTTGTTGTTGTTAATCTAAGAGTTTGTCAGTTTCTTCCTCTTTTCAACAATTCTTTGTTATTTTCTATTGTTTTCCCATTATTTATTTTATTGTCTATGCTCTAATTATTTTTCCCTTTCTTCTGCTAGCTTTGGGTTCCATTTGTTCTTATTTTTGTGAATTCTTTTTTTGGAATTCTTTCTTCTTTTTTTACGTGAGCTTCTATGGCTATAAACTTCCTTCTCAAAAGTGCTTTCACTGTCTCTGGTAAGTTTTGGTATGTTGTGTTTTCATTTCATTTATCTCAAGATCTTTTCTTTTTTAACTTTTATTTTCAGTTCAGAGGTATGTGTGCAGGTTTGTTATATAGCTAACCTCATGTTATGGGGGCTATTGTGCAGATTATTTTGTCACCCAGATATTAAGCCTAGTATTAATTATTTTTCCTGATCCTCTCTCTCCTTCCACTTTCCATAATCAAGTACAGTCCAGTGTCTGTGGTTCCCCTCTAGGTGTCCATGTGTTCTCATCATTTAATGGGAGTTACTTATAAGTAAGAAATGCAATATTTGGTTTTCTATTCCTGTGTTAGTTTGCTAAGGATAATGGCCTACAGCTCCTTCCATGTTTCTACAAAGGACATAATCTCACTTGTTTCTATGGATGCAGAGTACTCCATGATATATATGTACCACATTTTTTTTTATCCAGTCTACCACCGATGGACATTTAGGTTGATTCCATGTCTGCAATTGTGAATAGTGCTGCAATAAGCATACATATGCATGTGTCCTTTTGACAGGCCGATTTATATTACCTTAGGCATATATCCAGTAATGGGATTGCTGAGTCAAATGATAGTTCTGTTTTTAGGTCTTCAAGGAATCACCACACTGTTTTTCACAATAGTTGAACTCATTTGCCCTCCCACCACCAGGGTATAAGCATTCCTTTTTCTCCACGTTCACCCCAGCACCTGTTTTTGTTTGACTTTTTAACAACAGTCATTCTGACTGATGTGAGATGCTATCTCACTGTGGTTTCGATTTGCATTTCTCTAATGATCACTGATGTTGAGTTGTTCTTCATATGATTAGAGGCTGCATGTATGTCTTCTTTTGAAAAATGTCTGTTTATGACCTTTATCCACTTTTTAATGAAGTTGTTTGGGTTTTTTTAATATATAAATTTAAGTTTTTACAGATGTTGTATATTAGACCTTTCTGAGATGCACAGTTTGAAAACATTTTCTCCCATTCAGCAGGTTGCCTGTTTTCTCTGTGGGTAGTTTCTTTTGTTGTGCTGAAGCTCTTTTGTTTAATTAGACCCCGTTTGTGAAGTTTTGCTTTTGTTACAATTGCTCTTGCCTCCTCGTCATGAAATCTTTGTCTGTTCCACTGTCCAGAATAATATCATTTAGGATGTCTTCCAGGTTTTTTGTAGTTTTGGGTTTTACATTTTAGGCTTTACTCTATCTTCAGTTACTTTTTTGCATGTGGTATTAGGAAGGGTCCAGTTTCAATCTTCTGGATATGGCTAGCCAGTTATCCCAGCAACATTTACTGAATAGGAGGTCCTTTCTCCATTGCATGTTTTTGTAAGACTTGTTGAAAATCAGATAGTTGTAGGTGTGCAGTGTTATTCCTGGATTTTCTATTCTGTTCCATTGGTCTACATGTCTGTTTTAATACCAGTACCGTGCTGTTTTGGTTACTGTGGCTCTGTTTTATAGTTTGAAGTTAGAAAATGTGATGCTCCCCACTTTGTTCTTTTTGCTTAGGACTGCCTTGGATATTTGGGCTCTTTTTTTATTCCAAATGAACTTTTAAATAGTTTTTCCTAGTTTTCTGAAGAATGTCAATGGCAGTATGATAGGAACAGCATTAAGTCTGGGAATTTCTTTGGGCAGTATAGCCATTTTAATATTATTTTTTCCTACTCATGGAACATAAACTGTTTTTCCATTTGTGTTGTGTCTGATTTCTTTGGACAGTGTTTTGCAGTCTTCCTTGTACAGATCTTTCACACCTCCAATTAGCTGTATCCCCAGGTATTTTATTCTTTTTATGGTAATTGTGGATGGGATTGCGTTTCTGACTTGACTCTCCACTGATTATTTTTGGTGTGTAGAAATGCTAGTGATTTTTGTATGTTAATTTTGTGTCCTGAAACATGGCTAAGGTTGTTTACCAGATCAAGGAATTTTTGGGCCAAGGGTATGGGATTGTTTAGATATATGATCATGTCATCTGCAAACAAGGGTAGTTTGACATCCTTTCTTCCTATTTGCATGACCTTTATTTCTTTGTCTTGCATGACTGCTCTGGCCAGGACTTTCAAAGACTATGTCGAATAGGAGTAGTGATAGAGGGCATCCTTATCTTGTGCTGGTTTTCAAAGTGAATGCTTCCAGTTTTTGCCCATTCAGTATGATGTTGGCTGTGGGTTTGTCATAGACAGTTTGTATTAGTCAAGGTTCTCTAAAGGGGCAGAATTAATGGAAGATATATATATATATATATATATATATATATATATGAGTTTATTAAGTATTAACTCAAATGATCACAAGGGCCCACAATAGGCCATATACAGGCTGAGAAGCAAGGAGAGCCAGTCCAATTTCCAAAACTGAAGAACTTGGAGTCTGATACTCGAGGGTAGGAAACATCCAGCACAGGAGAAAGATGTAGGCTGGGAGACTAGGTCCATCTGGTCTTTTAACATTTTTTTGCCTGCTTTTTATATTCTAGCCATGTTGGCAGCTAATCAGATGGTGCCTACCCAGATTAAAGGTGGGTCTGCCTTTCCCAGCCCACTGACTCAAATCTTAGTGTCCTTTGGCAACTCCCTCACAGACACATACAGGATGACTACTTTGTATACTTTAATCCAGTGAAGTAGACAGTATTAACCATCACATGGTTCTTATTATTTTGAGGCATATTCCTTCAATACCTAGTTTATTAAGAAATATTTTAACTTCAAGCAGGGTTAAAATTTATCAAATGCCTTTTCTGCATCTATTGAAACAATAATGTGATTTTGGTCTTTAGTTCCATTGATGTGCTGAATCATATTAATTGATTTGCATATATTGAACCAACCTTGCATCCCAGGAATAAAGCCTACTCGATTGTGACAGATAAGCTTTTTAATGTATTGCTGGATTTGGTTTGCCAGTATTTTGTTGAGGATTTTTGCATTAATGTTCATCACAAATATTGGCCTGAAGCTTTTTGTTGCTGTTTTGTCTCTCCTGGCTTTTGGTATCAGGATGATTCCATCCTCATAGAATGAGTTAGGGAGGAGTATCTGCTCAGTGTTTTGAAATTGTTTCAGTAAGAATGATACTAGCTTTTCTTTGTACATCTGATAGAATTTGTCTGTGAATACATCTGGTCCTGGATTTTTTTTTTTTTGGTAGGCTATTTATTATCGATTAAATTTCAGAGTTCATTGTTAACTGTTCAAGAATTCAATTTCTTCCTAGCCCAGTCTTGGGTGTATGTATGTGTCCAGAAATTCATCCACTTCTTTTAGATTTTCTAGTGTATGTGCATAGAGGTGTTCAGAATATTCTCTGATGGTTATTTGTCTTTCTGTGGGGGTCAGTGGTAATATCTCCTTTGTCATTTCTAATTATCTTTATTTGGATCTTGTTTTCTTCTTTATTAGTATAGCTAGCAGTCTACTTATTAACTTTTTTCAAAAAATCAACTCCTGGATTTCCTGATCTTTTAAATGGTTTTTCATGTCTCAATCTCCTTCCATTTAACTCTGATTTGGGTTATTTCTTGTCTTCTTCTAGCGTTAGGATTTGTTTTCTCTTTGTTCTCTAGTTCTTTCAGTTGTAATGTTAGGTTGTGTACTTAAGATCTTTCTAATTTTTTGGTGTGGGCATTTAGTGCTACAAATTCTAATTTTAACACTGCCTTAGCTGTGTCCCAAAGATTCTGGTATGTTGTATCTTTGTTTTTAGTTTGAAACAACTTCTTGATTTCTGCATTAATTTCATTATTTACTCAAAGTCATTCAGGAGCAGGTTATTCGATTTCCATGGAATTGCATGGTTCTGAGTGAATCTCTTAATCTTGACTTCGGATTTCATTCCACTGTGGTCCAAGAGAGTGGTTTTTATAATTTCAGCGTTTTGCTTTTGGTAAGGGGTGTTTTGCGGCCAATAATGCGATCAATTTTAGAGTATGTGCCATGCAGCAATGAGAAGAATGATATTATGTTGCTTTTGAGTGAAGAGTTCTGTAGATGTCTATCAGATCTATTTGATCCAGTGCTGAGTTCAGGTTTTGAGTATGTTTGCTAATTTTCTGCCTTGATTATCTGTCTAGTAATATCAGGAAGGTGTTCAAGTCTCCCACTATTATTGTGTTGGAGTCTAAGTCTCTTTGAAGGTCTCTGAGAACTTGCTCTATGAATCTGGGTGCTCCTGTGTTGGGAGCATATATGTTTAGGATAGCCAGATCTTCTTGTTGAATTGAACCCTTTACTATTATGTAATGCCTTTCTTTGTCTTTTTTGATCTTTGTTGGTTTAAAGTCTGTTTTTTTCTGAAATTGGGACTGCAACTTCTGCTTTTTTTCTGTTTTCCATTTTCATGGTAAATTTTTCTCCACCTATTTATTTTGAGCCTGTAGCTGTCCTTGCATGTGAGGCGGATCTCTTGAAGACAGCATATCAATGGATTTTGTTTCTTTACCCAGCTTGCCACTCTGTGCCTTTTAATCAGGGCATTGTGCCCATTTACATTCAAGGTTACTGTTGATATGTGTGGATTTTATCCTGTCATCATAATGTTAACTGGTTATTACTCAGACTTGTTTATGCGGTTGCTTTATCGTGTCACTATTCTTTGTACTTAAGTGTGCTTTTGTAGTGGCTGCTAATGGTCTTTTCTTTCTGTATTTAGTGCTTCCTTCAAATGCTCTTAGTAAGGTCTATCTGATAGTAAAAAATTTTCTCAGTATTTGCTTGTCTCAAAAGTATTTTATTTCTTCTTCACTTATGAAGCTTAGTATCACTGGATATGAAATTTTTGGCTGGATTTTTTATTTTTTGTACGAAGGTTGAATATTGGCCAGCAATCTTTTCTGGCTTGCAGGGTTTCTGGTGAAATGTCTGGCATTAGTCTAATGTGCTTCCATTTGTAAATGACCTGATCTTTCTCTCTAGCTGTCTGTAACATTTTTTCTTTGACTTCAGCCTTGGAGAATCTGTTAATAACATGTCTTGGAGATAAACTTCTTGTGAATTATCTTACTGAGGTGCTCTGTATTTCCTGAATTTGAATGTGGGCATCTCTAGCTAGGCTGAGGTTCTCATGGATGATATCCACAAATATGTTTTTCAAGTTGCTTGCACTCTTCCATCTCCTTTAGGGACACCAATTAGTACAGATTTGGTCACTTTATATAATCCCATATTTCTCAGAGATTTTGTTTGTTCCTTTTCATTCTTTATTCTCTATTCTTGTCTGCCTATCTTATTTCAGAAAGCCAGTCCTCAAGCTCTGAGATTCTTTTCTCAGCTTGGTCTATTCTTCTATTTACTTTTGATTGTATTATGAAATTAATGTAGTGTGCTATTCAGCTCTATCAGGTCAGTTGCATTATTTTCTATACTGACTATTTTGTCTATCAGATCCTGTATCATTCAATTGTGACTTTCAGCTTCCTTGGATTGGGTTTCAACATACTCCTGCATCTTAATGATTTCCATTCTTATCTATACTCTGAATTCTATTTCTGCCTTTTCAGTCATCTCAGCCTGATTCAGAATCTTTCCTGGAGAAGTGGTGCAGTCATCTGGGGGAAAGAAGTCACTCTGGCATTTTGAGTTGTCAGAGTTCTTGCACTGGTTCTTTCTCATGTTTTGGGGCTGATGTTTCTTTAATCTTTGAAACTGCTAAACTTTGGATAGATTTTTTTTCCTTTTATCCTTTTTTTTTTTTTTTTTTTACTTTTTTTGTCTTGTTGCCCATGCTGGAGGTGCAGTGGTGCGATCTCAGCTCACCACAACCTCCACTTCCCCGGTTCAAGTGATTCTCCCACCTCAGCCTCCCGAGTGGCTGGGATTACAGGCATGTGCCATCATGCCTGAATAATTTTGTATTTTCAATAGAGATAGTGTTTCTCTATGTTGCTCAGGCTGGTCTCAAACTTGCAACCTCAGGTGATTCACCAGCCTCTGCCTCCCAAAGTGCTGGGACTACAGGTGTGAGTCAACGTGCTTGGTCTCTTTTATCCTTTTCAATAACCTTGAAGGTTTGATTGTGGTATAAAGTGAATTCAGCCAACTGGCTTTGTTTCTGGAAGATTTTAGGGGGCCAATGCTCAGCTCCCAAGTCCTGGACTACATGTTCAAACTCCGGACTTGTATACGCCCCAGTTTTGTTTTCAGGCTCCTATACATTAAGAATCCACTGTGCTGGGGAAGGGGGAATGACAACGTGCTCCTGGACCAGTGGTCACTACACTCCAATGAGTGGTGTCAGCCAAAGCATTTCATAGTGCAGTAGCAGCAGAATACATCTTGTTTGCATGTTCCAGCAGCAGCAGCAGCATGAAAGAGTCCACACTCATTGGCTGCAGCAGGGTGCTTGTCAGTGCTGGGGTGCCTGCCTCTGTGTGGTCATTCACCACAGTGGAGTGAGCATCATGGTTGTAGGGTGCAGGGGAACCCTGTTGGTGACCATGCACTTGGTTAAAATGACAGTGTTAGCACAGGGGTAGTGGGGTGCTCAATATTTTCTAAATTACTTTGTGATTTTTTTTTGACCCATTGGTTTTAAAAGAATGTGTTTTATAGTTTTTACATATATGTAGACTTTCCAGTATTCCTTTATAGTGGGAAAAGATACCTTGCATGATTTCAATTTTCTTAATTTGTTAAGATTCGTTTTGTGGCCTAAAATGTAGTCTATCCTGGAGAATGTCCCACATGTGCTTGAGAAGAATGTGAATTCTCCTGTCGTTGGAAGAAATGTTCTGTGCATGTCTCTTTTAAGGGTACAATTGGTGCACAGTAGTCCCCCTTATTCTTGGTTTCTCTGTGGTTTGAGTTACTCATAGTCAAACAAGCTCTGAAAATATGAAATGAAAAATTCTGAAAATAAATAATCTAAAGTTTTAAATTGTGCATCATTCTGAGTAGCATCTTGCTCCATCCTGTTTGGAACATGAATCACCCCTTTCTGCAGCATATTCATATTTTAGATATATTTTTCCATCCTTTCACATATAGCTTATGTGTGTCTTTAAAACTAAAGTCTATTGTAGACAGCATATGGATGGATCATGGTTTTTTGTTGTTTTTTATTTTTTTTCTATTCAGCCAATCTGTCTTTTGATTAGTTTAATTCATTTACATCTAAAGTACAGTTGACCTTTCAACAACATGTGTTTGAAACTGTGTGAGTCCACTTATGTATGGGTTTTTAAAAATAAATGTTACACCCTGTGCCTGCCTCTCCTGCCTCCCCTTCCACTTCCTCCAGCTCCTCCACCACTGCCACCCCTGAGACAGAAAGATTAACCTCTTCTCCTCCTAATCCATGTCAGCCTACTCAGTGTGAAGACAATGAGGATGAAGAACTTTATGGTATCCATGTCCACTTAATTAATCGTAAATGTATTTTCTCTTCCTCAGAATTTTCTTTTTTATTTCACTTATTTATTTTTTATTATACTTTAAGTTCTGGTGTACATGTGCAGAACGTACAGGTTTGTTGCATAGGTATACATGTGCCATAGTGGTTTGCTGCACCCATCAACCTGTCATCTATATTAGGTATTTCTTCTAATGTTTTCCCTCTCCCCATACCCCCACTTCCCACCAAGCCCCAGTGTGTGATTTCCCCTCCCTGTGTCCATGTGTTTTCATTGTTCGACTCCCATTTATGAGTGAGAACATGCAGTGTTTGATATTCTGTTCTTGTGTTACTTTCCCAAGAATGATGGTTTCCAGCTTCATCCATATCCCTGCAAAGGACAGGAACTCATCCTTTTTTGTGGCTACACTGTATTCCATGATGCATATGTGACACATTTTCTTATCTAGTCTATCATTGATGGGCATTTGGGTTGGTTCCAAGGCTCTGCTATTGTGAACAGTGCCACAATAAACATACCTGTGCATCTATTTTTACAATATATTGATTTATAATCTCTTGGGTGTATACCCAGTAATGGGATTGCTGGGTCAAATGGTATTTCTGGTTCTAGATCCTAGAGGAATTTCCACACTGGCTTCCACAATGGTTGAACTGATTTACACTCCCACCAACAGTATAAAAATATTTCTGTTTCTCCACATCCCCTTCAGCATCTGTTGTTTCCTGCCTTTTTAATAACCACCATTTTAACTGGCACGAGATGGTATCTCATTGTGGTTTGGATTTGCATTTCTCTAATGGCCAGGGATGATGAGCTTTTTATCTAAGTTTGTTGGCTGCATAAATGTCTTATTTTGAGAAACATCTGTTCATATCTTTTTCCCACTTTGTGATGGGGTTGTTTCTTTCTTGTAAACTTGTTTAAGTTCTTTGTAGATTCTGGATATTAGCCCTCTGTCAGTTAAATAGATGGCAAAAAATGTCTCCCAATCTCTAGGTTGCCTGTTCACTCTGATGATAGTTTCTTTTATTGTGCAGAAGCTCTTTAGTTTAATTAGATCCCATTTGTCAATTGTGGCTTTTGTTGCTATTGCTTTTGGTGTTTTAATCATGAAGTCTTTGCCCATGCCTATGTCCTGAATAGTATTGCCTAGGTTTTCTCCTACAGTTTTTATGGTTTTAGGTCTTACATTTAAGTCTAAATAAAACAAAGTGTGAAGATAAGATTACGGAAAAAAGAATGAAAAGAAACAAACAAATCCTCCAAGAAACATGGGACTATGTGAAAAGACCAACTTATGTTTGATTGGTGTACCTGAAAGTGATGGGGAGAATGGAACCATGTTGGAAAACACTCTTCAGGATACTATCCAGGAGAACTTTCCTAACCTAGCAAGATAGGCCCACATTCAAATTCAGGAAATGCAGAGAACACCATAAAGATACTCCTCAAGAAGAGCAACCCCAAGACACATAAGTATCAGATTCACCAAGGTTGAAACAAAAGAAAAAGTGTTAAAGGCGCCAGGGAGAAAAGTCAGGTTATCAAAAGAGGGAAGCCTATCAGACTAACAGAAGATCTCGCTGAAGAAACCCTACAAGCCAGAAGAGAGTGGGGGCCAATATTCAACATTCTTAAAAAAATTTTCAACTCAGAATTTCATATCCAGCCAGACTAAGCTTTTTAAGTGAAAGAGAAATAAAGCCCTTTACAGATAAGCAAATGCTGAGAGATTTTGTAACCACCAGGCCTGCTGTACAAGAGCTCCTGAAGGAGGCATTAACATACAACTGGAAAAACCAAAAAAAAAAAAAAAAAAAAAAAAAAAAAAAAAAAAAAAAAAAAAAAAAAAAAAAAAAAAAAAAAAAAACTGTGAAGACCATTGACACTATAAAGAAACTGCATCAACTAATGGTCAAAATAGCCAGCTGGCATCACAATGACAAGATCAAATTCACACACAACAATATTAAACATAAATATAAATGGGCTAAATGCCCCAAACAAAAGATACAGACGGGCAAATTGGATAAAAAGTCAAAAGCCATCAGTATGCTGTTATCTAGGAAATGCATCTCACATGCAAGGACATATATAGGCTCAAAATAGAGGGATGGAGGAAGATTTATCAAGCAAATGGAGAGCAAAAAAAAGCAGAAGTTGCAATCCTAGTCTCTGATAAAATCGACTTTAAACCAACAAAGATCAAAAGAGACAAGGGCATTACATAATGGTAAAAGGATCAATGCATCAAGAAGAGCTAACGATCCTAAATATATACGCACCCAATACAGGAGCACCCAGGCACATAAAGCAAGTTCTTAATGACCTGAAAAGAGACTTAGACTCCCACACAATAATATTGGGAAACTTTAACACTCCACTGTCAATATTACACAGATCAACGAGACAGAAAATTAACAAGCATATCCAGGACTTGAACTCAGATCTGGACCAAGCAGACCTAATAGACGTCTACAGAAATCTCTACCCCAAATCCACAGAATATACATTCTTCTCAGCACCACATTGCACCTACTCTAAAATTGACCACATAATTGGAAGTAAATCACTCCTCAGCAAATGCAAAAGAATGGAAATCATAACAAACAGTCTCTGAGACTACAGTGCAATCAAATTAGAACTCAGCGTTAAGAAATTCACTCAGAACTGCACAGCTATATGGAAACTCGACAACCTGCTCCTGAATGACTATGAGGTACATGACGAAACTAAGGCAGAAATAAGTTAAGTTCTTTGAAACCAATGAGAACAAAGACACAATGTACCAGAATCTCTGGGACACAGCTAAAGCAGTATTTACAGGAAAATATATTGCATGAAATGACCACAGGAGAAAGCAGGAAAAATAAAAAGTCGATACCCTAACATCACAGTTAAAAGAACAAGAGAATCGAGAGCAAGCAAATTCAAAAGGTACAAGATGACAAAAAATAACTAAGATCAGAGCAGAACTGAAGGAGATAGAGAAATGAAACACCCTTAAAAAAAAAATCAATGAATCCAGGAGCTGGTTTTCAGAAAAGATCAACAAAATATACCACTAATCAGACTAATAAAGAAGAAAAGAGAGAAGAATAAAATAGACACAATAAAAAATAATAAAGGGGATATCACCACCGATGACACAGAAATACAAACTACCATCAGAGAATACTATAAAACCTCTACGCAAATAAACGAAAAAATCTTGAAAAAATGGATAAATTCCTGGACACATACACCCTCCCAAGACTAAAGCAGGAAGAAGTCAAATTTGTGAATAGACCAATAACAAGTTCTTAAATTGAGACAGTAGTTTATAGCCTACCAACCAAAAAAAAAAAAAAAAAGCCCAAGACCAGATGTATTCATAGCCTAATTCTACTAGAGGAATGAAGAAAATCTGGTACCATTTCTTCTGAAACTATTCCAAACAATAGAAAAAGAAGGGTTCCTCCATAACTCATTTTATGAGGCCAGTATCATCCTGATACCAAAACCTGGCAGAGACAAAACAAACATAGAAAATTTTAGGCCAATATCCCTGATGAACGTTGATATGAAAATCCTCAATAAAATGCTGGCAAACCAAATCCAGCAGCATATCAAAAAGCTTATGCATCACAATCAGGTCAGCTTCAACTCTGGGATGCAAACCTGGCTCAACATACACAAATCAATACATGTAATCCCTCATAAAAACAGAACCAATGACAAAAACCACGTGATTATCTCAATAGATGCAGAAACGGCCTTCGACAAAATTCAACACCCTTTCATGCTAAAAACCCTCAATAAGCTAGGTATTGATGGAACATATCTCAAAATAATAAGAGCTATTTATGACAAACCCACAGCCAATATCATACTGAATAGGCACAAGCTGGAAGAATTCCCGTTGAAAACCAGCACAAGACAAGGATGCCCTCTCTCACCAGTCCTATTCAACATAGTATTGGAAGTTCTGGTCAGGGCAATCAGGGAAAACTAAAAAATAAGGGTACTCAAACAGGAAGAGTGGAAGTCCAATTGTCTCTGTTTGTAGATGACATGATTGTCTATTTAGAAAAACCCATCGTTTCAGCCCAAAATCTCCTCAAGCTGATAAGTATCTTCAGGAAAGTCTCAGGATACAAAATCAATGTGCAAAAATTACAAGCATTCCTATACACCAATAATAGACAAACAGAGAGTCAAATCATGGGTGAACTCCAATTCACTATTACTACAAAGAGAATAAAATACCTAGGAATACAACTTACAAGGGATGTGAAGGACCTCTTCAAGGAGAACTTCTAACTACTCCTCAAAGAAATAAGAGAGGACACAAACAAATGGAAAAACATTCCATGCTCATGTTTATGAAGACTCAATATTATGAAAATGGCCATACTGCCCAATGTAATTTATAGATTCAATGCCATCCCCATCAAGCTACCACTGACTTTCTTCACAGAATTAGAAAAAAGTGCTTGAAGTTTCATATGGAACTAAAAAAGAGCCCATATAGCCAAGACAAGCCTAAATAAAAAGAACAAAGTCGGCAGCATCATGCTACCAGACTTCAAACTAAACTACAATGCCACAGTAACCAAAACAGCAATGGTACTGGTACCAAAACAGATATATAGACCAATGGAACAGAATAGAGGCCTCAGAAATAATGCCACATATCTACAACCATATGATCGTTGACAAACCTGTCAGAAACAAGCAATGGGGAAAGGATTCCCTATTTAACAAATGGTGTTGAGAAAACTGGCTAGCCATATGCAGAAAACTGAAACTGGACACTTTCCTTATACCTCATACAAAAATTAACTCAATAATTTTCTTTTATACATTTTAAAGCGAATGTGTTTGTACAATTTGACACTTTTATTTGCCAGTGAACATTTGGAAAAATACAGAACAAATTTCTAACATTCATGGACCCTGGGAAACAGAATTAGAGATGTGGTACAGGAGAAATAGATTTACTTTACATATATATAGAAAGAATACAAAATCAGTGTGCAAAAATCATAAGCATTCCTATACACCAATAATAAACAAACACAGACACAAATCATGAGTGATATATATTCAACAAGCAACTGAATATATTCATTATATTCATATATATAATATACATATTACATACATGCATATATATATATTAAGTATAAAGGACATATATATATATGTGTGTGTGTGTGTATATATATATATATATAAAGTATAAAGAACATCCTTGTCTTGTGCTGGTTTTCAAAGGGAATTTTTCCTGCTTTTGCCCATTCAGTATATTGGCTGTGGGTTTGCCATAAATAGTTATTATTTTGAGATATGATCCATCAATACCTTGTTTATTCAGAGTTTTAAACCTGTGTGTGTGTATATATATATGCATATATATACATAATTTCCACTTTATTTTAGATTTGGGGGTACATGTGCAAGTTTGTTACATGGGTATATTGCATGACACTGAGGTTTGGAGCACAATTGATCCAGTTAGTCATCTAGTTAGTACCAAACAGGATTTCAGCCCTTACCCCTGCTCCCTCTTTCCCCATTCTGGTAGTCCTCAGCGTCCATTGTTTCCATATTTATGTCTATGTGTATCCAATGATTAGCTCCCACTTATAAGTGAGAATATGCAGTATATTGTTTTCTGTTTTTGTGTTAATTCACCTTGGACGATGGCCTCCAGCTGAATCTGTGGTGCTGCGAATGATATAATTTCATCTTTTATGGCTGTGTAGTATTCCATTGTGTGTATGTACCACATTTTCTTTATCAAATCTACTGTTGATGGGAGCACAAGACTTGATTCCATGTCTTTGCTATTATAAACAGTGCTGCAATGAACATACTAGTGCATGTGTCTTTTTGGGAGAATGATTTATTTTCCTTTGGGTGTATACCCTGTTCTAGGATTGCTGAGAATGGTTGTTCCATTTTAAGTTATTTGAGAAGTCTCCACATTGCTTTTCACAGCGGTTGAGCTAACTAACATTTCCACCAAAAATATATAAGTGCTCCCTTTCTTCCACAACCTCACCAGCATCTGCTATTTTTTGACTTTTTAGCAATAGCCATTCTGACTAGTGTGAGATGGTATCTGATGGTGATTTTCATGTGCATTTTCCTGATGACTGATTTTGACCATTTCTTCACATGTTTTTTGGCCATTTGTATGTCTTCTTTGTAGAAGTGTCTATTCCTATCTATTCCTCACTTTTAAATGAAGTTATTTAATTTTTGCTTGTTTAATTTTTTAAGTTCCTTATAGATGCAGGATATTAGATTTTTGTCAGATGTGTAGTTTGAAAATACTTTCTCCCATTCCATAGGTTGTCTGTTTACTTCTGACAGTCTCTTTTGCTGTGCAGAAACCCATTAGTTTAAGTAGGTTCTACTTGCCAATCTCTGTTTTGTTGCAATTGCTTCATAAGGCTTATTAATTCTTTGCCAATATTCAGAATATTTCATAGGTTCCTTTTAGGATCTTTATAATCTGAGGTTTCATATTTAAATCTTTAATCTACCTTGAGTTAATTTTTATATGTAGTGAAAAATAGGGATCCAGTTTCATACTTCTGCATATAGCTAGCTAGCTATCCCAGCACCATTTATTGAATAGGGAGTCCTCTCCGCATTGCTTGTTTTTGTCAACATTGTTGAAGATCGGACTCTCTAGGTGTGTGCCTTTAATTCGTGGTTCTCTATTCCATTCCATTGCTCTATGTGTCTGTTTCTGTACCAGTACCATGCTTTTTGGTTACTGCAGCCTTACAGTGTAGTATAGTTTGAATTTGGGTAATGTAATGCTTCCAGGTTTTTTCTTTTTTTTTAAAGACATATGCTGATTTTACATTCTTAAACTTCACTGAAACCATTTATCAGCTCAAGCAGTCTTTTGGCAGAGCCTTTAGGATTTTCTAGGTATAGAATCATATCATCAGAGGAGAGAGATAATTTGACTTCATCTTTTATTATTTGGATGCCTTTTATTGCTTTCTCTTGCCTGATTCCTCTAGCTTGGACTTCCAGTACTATGTTGAATATTAGCGATGAGAGAATATTCTTTAGTAATATTTCTTATTACTTGTCTTAGTTTATTGTAAGAATACAGTACATAATACATATAACAAGCAAATGTGTTAATTGACTATTTATGTTATTATTAAAATTTCCAGTGTCACAGGCTATTCGTAGTTTAGGGAAGTCAAAAGTTGCATACAGATTTTCAGCTATGTGATAAATTGATTCCCCTAAGCCCCATGTTGTCCAAAGGTCAACTCATTTACTACTGTCATCTTTTTGAATGTCTTTTGGCTATTTCATTCATCTTTTTCTTATTGCCTTCCTTTACTTTCACTAACATTTTTGTAGTGATATGCTTTGATTACCTTCTTTTTTCCAGCTGTTCCTCCTCTACAGCTATTTTCTTTGTGGAAACCATGTGAATTATATGAAACACCTTATTAATGTCACACATTGCATCTTTTTATATTGTGCATTCATTAACATCAATTTAGAGTTATTTTATGCTTGCCATTTACATTTTATACACAAATTAAAAGCGTCTTATGCACCAACATTATAATACTGCATGATTCTATATTTGCCTATATATTTGTCCTTACCAGAGAGATTTATATATTTATGTGGGATCGTGTTGCTATCTTGTATAATTTCAACTTGAAGGACTCCCTTTAGAATTTATTGCATAGCAGGTCTTCAAGTGATGAACTCTCTCAGCTTTTGTTCATCTGGGAAAGTTTTAACTTCTTCATTTTTGAAGAGTAGTTTTGTGTGATGCAGTGTTCTTGGTTGGCAGGGTTTTGTTTTTTTTTTTTTTTCCTTTCAGCACTTTAAACATACCATCCATCCTCTTTTCTTCTGCAAAGTTTCCTCTGAAAAATTCATTGATAATCCTATAGAAGCTCCTTTGTACAAGATTAGTTATTTTTCTCTTGCCGATTTCAAGATTCTTTCTTTGTGATCTCTGGCAGTTTGATTATAATATGTCTTGGTGTGGGCCATTTGGATATTTTGAGTTAGAGTTTGTTGAGCTCCTTGAATTTCTATGTTCATTCCTTTCCTCAGATTTGGGAAGGTTTTGGCCATTATTTATTCAAATAATTGTCCACTTCTTTCTCCTTGCTTCTCCTCTGGGACTCTCATACTGCTTGCTAATCTCCCTTAAGTCTTTTAGGCTCTTCACTTTTTTTTTCATTTTGTTTTCTTTATGATCCTTTGACTTGGTACTTTGACCTGCCTGATAGATGACGTCTTTTGTAAATTAAAAGTTTCTTAGAACACAGCTGCACCCATTCATTTATATATTGTAAACCTTTTTGTACCTTTTGTGCTACATTGGTCAACTTAACCATTGCAATGATATATTGGCCCACAACTTTAAGTATGGCCCACAAGCCTAAAATATTCTGGCCTTTTTCAGGAAAAAAAAAATACCCTGACCCCTGCCTAGAAGAGTGTATTTTGCCTACAAAACAACAGAGGATCTTTTGCAGAGAATAAAAATTTTAATGATTCTGCTTCTTTCATACCCTAAGACAGGGATCCCCAACCTGTAGGCCATGGACCAGAACCAGTCTGGTCTGATACAAACTGGGCCACACAGCAGGAGGTGAGCAACAGGTGAGTGAGACAAGCTTCATCTGTATTTACAGCCACTCATCATCTTATATGCTTGGCCATGTCCCCACCCACATCTCACCTTGAATTGTAAAAATTCCCATGTGTCAAGGGCAGTTCCACCATACTGTTCTCATGGTAATGAATAAGTTTCACAAAAGCTGATGGTTTCATAAATGGAAGTTTCCTTACACAAGCTCGCTTGCCTGCTACCAGGTAAGATGTGGCTTTGCTGCTCATTCCCTTCCGCCATGATTGTGAGATCTCCCCAGTGAAGTGGTACTGTTAGTCAACTAAACCTCTTTCCTTTATAAATTATCTAGTCTCAGGTTTGTCTTTATTAGCAGCATGAGAACAGACTAATACAGTAAATTGTATGGGTAGAGTGGGGTGCTGCTGTAAACATATCTGAAAATGTGGAAGTTACTTTGGAACTGGGTAATACACAGAGACTGGAACAGTCTGGAGGGCTCAGAAGAAGACAGAAAAATGTGGGAAAGCGTGGAACTTCCTAGACACTTGGAGGGATCAGAAGACGGAAAGTTTGGAATTTCCTAGAGATTCATTGAATGGCTTTGACAAAAATGCTGATGGTGATACAGACAATAAAGTCTAGGCTGCAGTGGTCTCAGATGGAGATGAGGAGCTTGTGTGGAACTGGAGGAAGGGTCACTCTTGCTATGCAAAGAGACTGGTGGCATTCTGCCCCTGCCCTAGAGATCTGTGGAAATTTGAACTTGAGAGAGATGATTTAGGGTATCTGGTGGGAGAAATTTTTAAGCAGTAAAGTGCCCAAGATGTAAGTTGAGTGCTGTTAAAAGCATTCAGTTTTATGTATTTACAAAGATATGGTTTAGAATTGGAACTGATGTTTAAAAGGGAAGCAGAGCAGAAAAGTCTACAAGCTGATGATGCAATAGGAAAGAAAAACCCATTTTCTGAGGAGAAATTCAAGCTAGCTATGGAAATCGGCATAAGTAATAAGGAGCCAAATGTTAATCACCAAGACACTGGAGAAAATATCTCCAGGGCACATCAGAGACCTTTGTGGTACTGTCTCCCATCACAGGTCCGGAGGCCTATGGAAAAAAAAAAAAAAAAGGTTTCATGGGCCAGGCCCAGAGCCATGCTGCTCTGTGCAGCCTAGGGACTTGGTGCCCTGCCCCTCAGCCTCTCCAGCCATGACTAAATGGATCCAAGGTACAGCTCAGCCCATGGCTTTAGAAGATGCAAGCACCAAGCCTTGGCAGCTTTCACGTGGTGTTGAGTCTGCAGGTGCACAGAAGTAAAGAGTTGAGGTTTGGGAACCTCCGCCTAGAGTTCAGAGGTTGTATGGAAATGCCTGGATGTCCAAGCAGAAGTTTGCTGCAGGGTTGGGGCCTGCATGGAGAACCTCTGTTAGAGCAGTACAGAAGGGAAATGGGGGGTTGGAGTCCCACACAGAGTCCCCACTGGTGTACTGCCTAGTGGAGCTTTGAGAAGAGGGCCACCATTCTCCAGACCCCAGAATGGTAGATCCACCAACAGTATACACCATATACCTGGAGAAGACACAGACACTGAACTCCAGCCTGTGAAAGAAGCCAGGAAGGAGTCCATACCCTGCAAAGCCACAGGGGTGGAGCTGCCCAACACCATGGGAACTCACTTCTTGCATCAGCACGACCTTGATGTGAGACACAGAGTCAAAGGAGATCATTTCAGAGATTTGAGATTTGGCTACCCCACTAGATTTTGGACTTGCTTAGGGCATTTAGCCCCTTTGTTATGGCCCATTTCTCCCCTTTGCAATGGGAGCAGTTACCCAATGCCTATACTGCTGTTATATATTGGAAGTAACTAACTTGCTTTTGATTTCACAGGCTCATAGGCAGAAATGACTTGCCTTGTCTCTGATGAGACATTGGACTCTGGTCTTTTGAGTTAACACTGAAATGAGTTAAGACTTTGGAGGACTGTTGGGAAGGCATGCTTGGTTTTGACACGTGAGGTCATGAGATCTGTGAGGGGCCGGAGCGGGCAGGATGATGTTGTTTGACTGTGTCCCCAACCAAATCCCACCTTGAGTTGTAATAATTCCCATGTGGAGATTATTAAATTATGGGGGCAATTTCCCCCATACCATTCTCATCATGGTGAATGAGTCTCACAAGATCTGCTGGTTTTATAAATGGGAGGTCCCCTGCACACGCTCTCTTGCTTGCTGCCATGTTAGACATGACTTTGCTCTTTACCTCACCTTCCTCCATGATTGTGAGGCCTCCCCATAGATGTGGAACTGTGAGTCCATTAAACCTCTTTCCTATATAAGTTACCCAGGGCTCAGGCATGTCTTTATTAGCAGCATGAGAACAGACCTTTATACCATCCCTCATATTACTGCCTAAGCTCCACCTTCTGTCAGATCAGGGGTGCCATTAGAGTCTCAAAGGAGCATGAACTCTGTTGTGAACTGTGCATGTGAGGGATCTAGCCTGTGCACTCCTTATGAGAATCTAATGATCTGTCATTGCTTCCCATCACCCCCGGATAAGACTGTCTAGCTGCAGGAAAACAAGCTCAGAGTTCCCACTGATTCTGTACTATGGTGAGTTGTATAATTATTTCATTATATATTACAATGGAATAATAGAAACAAAGTGCACAATAAATGTAATGAACTTGTATCACTCCAAAACCATCCCCTCCTCCTTGGGCTGTGGAAAATTGTCTTCCATGAAACCAGTTCCTGACACCAAAAAGGTTGGGGATCACTGTCTTAAGAGGAAATGAATAAACCACAGTGAAAACAAAGATGAATTTGCAGGCAAATGCTGAGCTCCAATCATCTCACAGGATATGGACAAAAACTGGTTCAAGGGTATAGGTGTCCTAGTTAATAAATATGTTTTACTCTTTACTCATCATATTTGGGAAACCTCAGGCAATGATAAATTAATTGACCTTATGCCATTTAGGTTAGATATGGAACCACAGCAAAGAAAATTCTTGATATAATACATGTAAGTTTTTACACAGTATATTTGTATATAATTACCTCTAAGTTTCATGACAGAAGTCCTTAAAAGAAATAAAGCTAGTTGAAACACTGCAATATAAAAAATTCCCTTGAGGCCTAATGGGTTTTCATTGACTTCAAAATGATTTACAGATCAATTTGCCTACTTTCCAATATTGGATACTTCCCTTTTATTACACTGACCTTTTCCATTTCCATACCTTTGTCTGTCTCTCTTCTCAATGCGTTATTCTTCTGTTAATTATCCTTATTATCACCTCTTCTCAAACAATCCAATTTCTACACTTGTTTTCCTACATACTGCATTAATTTATTTCTTCCCATTCATTTCCCCATCTCCAGATATGATGTATAAAATAACTGAATGGATAATGAAAGCCCGGGTTCTATTCTTGGCTTTGCCATGATCTCTTTTGGTAACTTAAGCATATCTTATTATTCCATGAGTGTTAGATTCACCTGAAGCAGAGTAGATTGACCCAGTATCTGTAAAATATGTCAAAAATGTGTGGATAAGATAAACTTTAAACTATTTGCTTCTCAGCAAGGAAAGTAACAAGTAACAGGTGTTTTAGAAGCTATGAGTGCAACACTTCACAGCAATATACCAGATGTATATGGGCAGATTATCTTCAGAGCTGCCAAGAAGATGCACAGAGGCATTTCCATCAAAGACTACAAACCGTGCGCTAAGCTCTTCCAGCCATATTGCCAAACATGCCTCTAGAGCCAACAAAACTGGGTCTGATTTAACACAATTCATCATCCCTATTTTCTGAGAAAATATACGCTGCAGGCTATAAAAGTAAATATATATAATTTATATAAAATATAATTTTATTAATTTGTTTATATATAATTACATAAAATTTATATAAAATATAAATCTTAATATTGGATTACTAAATACATAATATGATAATTATGTAACGTCATGTGCAATAATTGTATGTATTTTACTTGTTACTTCCAATTGGTTTGTAGAACTATAGACACATCAGTTTCTAGTTCCTGCCTCTGCCCTCTCCAATTGCCATGTCCTTGTCCTGAGCTTCTAGCTCATAGAAATAACTAATTTTCCTCTTCACAGATATGGTTACTAATTATACCAATACTTAACACTGGATACAGGAAGGTCAATCCATATTTCATCCAGCAAGTCACAGGGCAGCCTGATTAAAGGTAATTAATTAGCTAGTCGATTACTTGAATTGCTCTAGAATTTCGAGTAGTGAATATAGCCATTCCCAAAGAAGAAGGATACAGAGAAGATGAACAGTAAGAAGCAGTGTTGATATCAGTGGGACCTTATGAGCCATGAAAGGAGGTAAAAGAATTAGAGTGTGCTACTCTCTCTACAACCCTTCAATGCCTTCCTGCAGCTACTTAGAGAACTCAGGCATCTTTCTTCTGACAAAATGCTCCAATACATTTGACGTTTGTCTGCCTCCCACATCTCATCTCTGTCCACTCTTTCTCTTGCTCCTTACACTCCAATCATACCTTTTTCTGATTTTGTTGTTGTTATTGTCTTTCTTGTCTTAGACAACTGCGTTTCTTATAACTTCTACTTGGAATAAATTTCTTTGCATGCTTGGTACTTCTCACTCTTCAGAATTTAGCTTAAGTGGCACTTGTTCTCTTACTAGCTGATCTACATTAGAATCTTCCTGGTCATTCTCTAACCCATTGGCCTGTGCTTCCCTTCTGCTAAATTAGATTTTTTCCTTTTTTATTGTCTGCCTCCTCCTACCACAATAAAGTACAAGAGAGAAGAAGGGCCCCTAATTGTCTTATTTTTTGTTGCATCTTCATTGACCAGAACAGAGAATGGCATTAGTATTCATGAATTACTAATAGAATAAATACATGAGTGAAAAGATAATAAGGTAATGACACCCTAATACTGCCATGTATCTGCTGGATATCTGATTTCAGTCCCAGGTTACATGTATCCTTACAATAGAGTCACATTTTTTTTTAAGTGACTTGCATTTCTGCCCTTGCAACCAAAAGCCCTCATGAGACTCTGTGTGACTCTGAGAGGCAGGTAGGTCATCTGCCACCACACCCTCCCACTGGAGCCTTCTCCCACACTGGGCACATTCCCAAAACAGCCCTGTGGATTCTCTGCATGTTTCTATAACTGGTCATACAGGATTTCTAATTAATTTGCACGGACTTTGATTTCATACAATTTTTGGAGGACAGAAAATATGCTTTTTATAATCACATTTTATTTTTGCAGTTGGCTGAGTTTATATCCTAACATTCTTGGTTTTTAAATTTCATTAATTTGTATTCTACCACAGCTGGTAGTCTACTGGGAAGTTTATTTTTTAACTTTATGACCTTTGTTAAGGCAGAGAGATTTCAAATATGGCAAAAAAAAATTATTTTCTAGCTAAATGTATTCATCAGTAAGTTAAAGTACATGGTATTGCAAATAATGAGTTTCAATATTAAATTGTAACTCCTTGTGACAATAAAAGTTGTGACTAATTGAAGATATACAATGAGGTATTGATTATGTTGAAGATGCCCTTGTGAGAAGAATAAGGGCTAGAGTCATCCCTTTTATTTCTAAGCCCTCATAACTGTAACTATCCTCAGTTATTTTTAGATTTTTTTTTTTTTTTTTTTTTT
>NW_016107480.1:4199963-4202411 GCF_001604975.1 Cebus imitator | reverse complement strand
CCACCTGCCTCGGCCTCCCAAAGTGCTGGGATTACAAGCGTGAGCCACCGCGCCCGGCCTATTTTTAGATTTTAATACTGTGACCCCAAAGCATTCCATTTCCATCTAGATGTGCTCAGCATCCTTAACTACACTGCCCTCCACCTGCATAGAGGTGATGAGGCACCCACTCCCTAGAAAAGTTCCCTTCTCTCCATGTACTAGTAATTTCCAGGAATTTCTCCAGAATCTGGTTACTCTATCTTCACCTACTGTAGTTGCTTAGAATCTGGTTCTTGCTGGTTTTTTACTTTTGACCTGTCCCTTCAGATTTCATTGATTCCATGGCTTGTGTTCACCCAAATCTTTATTTTTAGTTTGTTCTATATCTTATAGCTAAGAGTCATCCCTGTCCACTTCTACAAAAAAAACCCAGCTTCTTGAAACCCCGCAGAGACCCAATGCAAGGCCCACCAATTACTTGGCAGAGGAGTTTAGATAAATTTTCCTGTATCCCATTACAAATCATTATCAGATTTACTTGTTTCAAAGTAATAAAATAATTGTGTAATACTAAAAACTTGCACTGAAACAACACTACACTGACTGAGTTTTCAGGGTCTATTCCATTTATTCACTACTGGAACAATAGAAAAAAATTTATTTATGTCTCTATGGGTAACTAGAGAAGTTGAAAATAATACAGGAATGGACCCAGGAAGCTGACAGTGGAAATGTAAAGAAAAAGAAGTGAGAGATTCTAGAAACGAAAATGTGATAAGGGCCTCGCTGTTGTATACATATTAGGCACAAAGGAGACAAAAGTTTCTACAGTAATGACAATTTTTCCAACTTGAATGGCTGAATGCTTCATACCAGTGGCAAACAGGCAAGTAAGGGAGACAGTGCAGCGATTTCTCAAGGATCTAGAACCAGAAGTACCATTTGACCCGGTAATCCCATTACTGGGTACATAGCCAAAGGATTATAAATCATTCTACTACAAAGACACATGCACTCATATGTTTATTGCAGCACTGTTCATAATAGCAAGGACTTGGAACTAACCCAAATGACTATCGATGACAGGTTGTATAACAAAATATGGCACATATACACCATGGAATACTATGCAGCCATCCAAAAGGGTAAGTTCATGTCCTCTGCAGGGACATGGATGAAGCTGGAAACCATCATCTCAGCCAACTGACACAAGAAGGAAAAACCAAACACTGTATGTTCTCACAAATAAGTAAGTGGTGAACAATGAGAACACATGGACTCAACAGAGGAACATCACACACCAGGGCCTGTCAGGGAGTCACGGTCTGGGGGCGGATATCATTAGAAGAAACACTTAATGTAGATAACGGGTTGATGGGTGCAGCAAACCACCATGGCACGTGTCAACCTATGTAGCAAACCCGCACGTTCTGCACATGTACCCCAGAACTTAATTTTAAAAAATAAGCAAGTAAAGAGGATAACAAGAGCAGAAGGAGTTGGTAATTAAGGCAATTATTTAAAAAGTAAAACAAATAGTCAAAAATACATGTAGTTGTATATTTTTAACTAATGTGGGAGTGGTCAGGGAAAATTATTCAATCAACTCATTCAACCCTGCAACTCATATTTTAACCTACCCCTTGGGTTCTGTTACCAAGTTGCGCATAAGGTAAAAGAACCCAGGAATTGAAGAGAAAAGAAGCGTTCGATGAGTTAAAAGAATCAAGCAAGTGCAATGTTACCTAAGCCAAAATATAAAGAAATTTCAAGAGAAAGAGAGCAGAAAACAATTTGAAATGGTACAGATTTCAAAACAAATGCATTTGTAGCTTGAAGGTTACTAGTCAATAATTAGATATAGCAGGAAAGGGGGACACAGTTCTATATAGCACAAGAACTGATTGCATTTGCTTTTTCATTCTATGATGATAGTATTCATTTTGGGAAAACATTCTGCATATAAAAAGGTACTTCAGTGATCTGTTTGAGTGCAAGTGTGAAAAGGGCACTTTCCACCCTGAAAAAAAAGGCTTTAAAAAACAAAGAACTTAATTGCTATGCAAAGCAGAGTGAAAAAAAATATATTGTTGAAGGAGAGGATCTGCCAGGCATGGTGGCTCACACCTGTAATCCAAGCACTTCAGGAGATTGAGGTGGGTGGATCTCTTGAGGTCAGGAGTTCAAGACCAGCCTGTCCAACATGGTGAAACCCTGTCTCTAGCAAAAACACAAAAATTAGCCGGGCATGGTGGCATGTGCCTGTAATCCCACCTGCTTGGAAAGCTGAGGCAGGAAAACCGCCTGAACCTCGGAGGTGGAGGTTGCAGTGAGCCAAGATCATGCCACCGCACTCCATTTTGGGTGAAAGAGTGAGACTCAGGACAGGATAGGAAAAAGGACAGGACGGGACGGGACGGGAAGAAGGGAAGGGAAAGGGAAAGGGAAAGGGAAGGGGAAAGGGAA
>NW_016107480.1:4185580-4199357 GCF_001604975.1 Cebus imitator | reverse complement strand
GGAAGGGAAAGGGAAAGTGAAGGGGAAAGGGAAACGGAAGGGGAAGGAAAGGGGAAAGGGAAAGGGGAAGGAAAGGGGAAAGGGATAGGGAAAGGGAAGGGGAAAGGGAAGGGGAAAGGGAAAGGGAAAGGGAAGGGGAAAGGGATGGGGAAAGGAAAGGAAAAAGAAAAGAAGGCCAGGAACCTAGAGATAAAATTTAAAAATAATAATGATAAGTGTGAAGATGAGCGAGGTAAAGAAAGAGCCCTAGTACCAAGTTAAGGGCCTTAAGAAGAGAGGAAGCGAATGCCCTATTTTCAGCAATGGCTGATGATTTTTTGAGACTATGATGTCTAATAATAAATTAATGTCCACATGATATTGACGATAACTATTCATAGAGACATTAGGGTGGTGTCTACCACAGGAGACAGCCAGACACCAAGAGAAAGAATCTTCAGGTACTGAGAGTGATGATTAAGAAGAAAATTACTATGTGGTCCAATAAACAGTTACCAATCTCCCTGAAATCCACATGAATATCAGGAATAGTTTCAAAACCTGACATGGTGTTGCTATAGATTAAATGTTTGTATACCCGTCAAAATTCATATGTTGGAGCCTTAATCTTCAATGTGATGGTTTTTGGAGGTGGGGCTTTGGAGGATAATGAATGGAATTAGTGCCCTTATATGAAAGAGACAAGAGAGAGATGATCTCTCTCTCCACCATGTGAGGACACAGAGAGAAGGTAGCAGTCTGCAAACCAGGAAAAGGGCCCTCACCAGAAACCAGGCCATGCTGGTCACCCGATTTTGGACTTTCATCTCTCAGAACTGTGAGAAATAAACGTTGGTTGTTTAAGTCACCTAGTCTATGACATTTGCTATAGCAGCCCAAACCAGCTAAGACAGGGATAGAGCCTTGCGTCAACATATCTGGACATTAAAATAAAGGGTGATCTTCAAAGTCCAGAGAACTTGATGACACCACGTCAGCAGACTCTTTGGCTACAACAGTTTCACCATTTGCACTTTTTTTTTGTAATTCGTGTTGCCATCACACGCCTGTCCTAAGCAGGTAATGGCTTATCTGGTGTCATTTAAGGAATTACTCTCTGCTTAAATGATCTCCCTACACTTTCTGAATATTACAAGTCATCGATTAATCAATATTGTATAGGAACATATCAGTTACTGTCACATTAGTCGATGAATTAGTTAAAACAAATTCTCCTTCCTCTAGAGGCCAGCTAAGATTATCTGAAAGTTTTGATGAGAAGAAAGAGGGGAGAGAGATAAGACACTCAGAGATGGAAACCCAGTCCACAGCAAGAAGCTTCAGGGCCCAACTAGTAGCACTAATGCCCTGGTTGCTGGAGATGATAAGGGGGGATGCGAGGAGATGGGTGTAAAGGGGCCCAAGATAATTCCAACTATTTAGAAATTTTACCTAGAGCGCTGCTTTTTTTTTTTTTGGAAAAAAAAAATTCAAATTGTCGATTTCCCCATCATTCTTTTTTCTCAACCATTTCTACCTCTTCACATTCCATTCTTCCAAAGTGATCTTTAATTATTTGTTTAGCTGTCTTTTCTTTCTCTAGATGTCTGAACAAGCTTAGAAATGGTTAAATTCAAGCTACAGGAAAAGGAGGTGAGATTAACAGAGGGACTTGTCAGCTAGTTGGCATTGAGATGCCTCAAATCCCAGAATCTGGCAACATTTTTCCTCGATTTTGACTGTAGTCTCTGTTTAGTTCACAGACAATCCACCCATATATAGTCAACTCTTCAGTAATTACACACAGAAGATCGGCTTTGAGACTCATCCAGGAAGTAGAGAGTCACATAGTCTTCTGAGTTTAATTTCTCGCCTCATCTGTTTATTTGCTCTGAATAAAGCCTGTGGGATTAGAAAGGGAATCACTTACATATCCCAAAGCAGCTCTATTAGCTACAGCCGTCAGTCTGAGATCTTGAGTTCTGACAATGATTAACATCTCTATGATCTTCTGTGGTGGACTGAAGTCTCTCCATCTAAGGAGAACACTTGGTAAAATATTTTAAAGCAATCACAAAGCTATTGCTTAGAACAGGTGTGAGTAAATTATAACCCACAGGCCAAATCTGCCCTGTTGCCTGTTCTCATGAAGTTTCCTTGGAACGCCATACGTGTTCATGTATTGTCTGTTGCTGCTTTTACACAACTGCAGCAGAACTGAGTAGCTGCAACAGAGATCATCCAATCTGTAAAGCCAAGAATATTTATTATCTGGCCCTTTATAGAAAAAGTTTGCCAATCCCTGACTACAACATCACCTGTTCCAATATAGGCCTCCTTAAATTTGTATGGTTCTTGTTCAACAATCATGCTTAACTGATTTACTGCTAAAAGGATATGAATATCATGGGAACTAGCAAAATCATGGATTAAAAATAAATATTTGAAGTATCCCCAAAGCTGCAGGTGCCACAGTCAGTTTGGTGATTCTCTAACTCTCTTTGACCATTTTGAGGAGAACACAGGTCTTCTAGAAATCTGCAGCTCTCCAGTGGAGTATTTTCCAACCCTTACACAAGTTCTTCAAAGATTTTCAACTCTTACTTAGCAAGCTTGAAGCAACTTACTGTTATCAGGAGGTAGGATTTTGATTTATAAAACAGTGCAGCAGAGCAAAAGGTATTAGTCACATTTGTACTAGATGAGATATTTATAACACAACCGCTCTCAGCTCCCAAATTTCAAAACCTTTTGAACCACTTTAGCTTAGAATACATTTCAAACACAATTCAACTAAAGATCAACATTCAAAGGTACTTTAAAAAATACAAGTTAGAGAAAATATTCAAACTCTTTAGTATAAATATAGCATCTTAATATCTCTAATTATACTTGGTAGTGTCAGATTTTCTCATTATTTACTATTTCCTAGAAGCAACTTCGTGACCATAATCTCTAAAACCTGTCCATAAAGTGAAAAAGAGTAACGTTCCTAAAACAAGTTTTCTTCTTTTATAGAAAATACCAATGGTGTGAGCTTGGAAAATGTGTGATTTTAAAAAAGAAAAATGTGGTTGGACCATTTTGTGTATAAAATAAATAAAATTTGAAAAATATTTTCATATCCCAATTGGCGTATTTTTCTCAGGTTTTTAGACCTGCTTATCTGAAATGTTAATACCACTTTTTTAACTCAAAATAGGCACTGCTGTGTCTGCCTTTTTCTTAAGTTCTCATGCCTTTGTTTTTAACCTGTTTCTAAAGGCTGTTTCAGACCAATATTAATGGGAGAGATGATCCTAAGTTTATAACTTTTGTACTCATTACATGTTGTAACAAATATATTGCCAGGCTTCCACAGTCCAGAATTTCTTAAAATTCTAAGAAACAGATTTTAAAATATTTTCCAAACATTACATTTAGAGAACATTCAGGCTTTAAGTTGATGCATCTCAGATATCTAAATTTAGCAAACTATAAAACAGTTCTAACTGGTTCCAAAGATGATCTAGTTCAGACTTGGCTATCTAACTAAGATGATATGCCAAATCCCAATGTTTTCACTCCTTACTTGAGGAGAGTCCTGTTACTGTGATTTAAGGAGATTTTTTGGGGTTTAAGAATCTCCTTCTGACTGGTGCAAAGCAGAGATATCCCGTTAATTATCTTTCTTTTTTTTTTTTATTTTTCCATAGGTTATTGGGGTACAAGCGGTGTTCAGTTACATGAGCAGGTTGTTTAGCGGTGATTTGTGAGATTTTGGTGCACCCATCACCTGAGTAGTATACACTGCACCGTATTTGTATTCTTTTATCCCTAGCCCCTCTCCCACCCTTTCCCCCAAGTCCCCAAAGTCCACTGTCATCTTATGCCTTTGTGGCCTCATAGCTTAGCTCCCACATATCAGTGAGAACATATGATGTTTGATTTTCCATTCCTGAGTTACTTCACTTAGAATAATAGTCTCCAATCTCATGCAGGTCACTGCGAATGCCATTAATTCATTCCTTTTTATGGCTGAGTAGTATTACATCATATCTATATGTATATCTAAGTATACATATAGATACAGATAGCTATATATATATAGTTTCTTTATCCACACATTAACTGATGGCCATTTGGGTTGATTCCATGATTTTGCAATTGTGTAAATGTGTTTATGCATATGCAAGTATCTTTTCGTATAATGACTTCTTTTCCTCTGGGTAGATACCCAGGAGTGAGACTGCTGGATCAAATACTAGTTCTACTTTTAGTTCTTTAAGGAATCTCCACACTATTTTCCATAGTGGTTGTACTAATTTACATTCCCACCAGCAGTGTAGAAGTGTTCCTGATCACTGCATCCACTCCAACATCTACTGTTTTTTAATTTTTCTGATTATGGCCATTCCTGCAGGAGTAAGGTGGTATCTCATTGTGGTCTTGATTTGCATTTCCCTGGTCATTAGTGATGTTGAGCATTTTTTGTTTGTTAACCATTTGTATATTTTCTTTTGAGAACTGTCTATTCATGTCCTTAGCCCACTTTTTGATGGGACTGTTGACTTTTTCTTGTGAATTTGTCTGAGTTCATTGTAGATTCTGGATATTAATCCTTTGACAGACGTGCAGATTGTGAAGATTTTCTCCCATTCTGCAGGTTGTCTTTTGATTCTGCTGACTGTTCCTTTTGCTGTCTAAAAGCTCTTTAGTTTAATTAAGTCCCAGATATTTATCTTTGTTTTTATTGCATTTGCTTTTGGGTTCTTGGTCATGAAATCCTTGCCTAAGCCAATGTCTAAAAGGGTTTTTCCAACATTGCCTTCTAGAATTTTTATAGTTTCACGTCTTAGATTTATATCCTTAATCCATCTTGAGTTGATTTTGTTCCCCTTAATTTTAAATGTAGCAGAAGCAGCTTAGGGTTAATCTGCAAAATTCTCCTACATGTATTATCTCATTAATTCCTCAGAAGAATATGTTGTTATTACTTCCTTTTCACAAATGTGGAATGTGAGCTCAAAGAGGCTAAATTACTGGTCGTGAAGCAAGATGGATACAGAATTTGTATTCAAACCTGTGTCTTCTAACTCCAAGATCAGATCTTGCAAAAAGAACAAATGTAATTAGAGTTTGGACAGAAATCAGAGGTCAATGCAAGACAAACAGGTAAACAGTGCTAATCTCCAGGATAGTCTGGGTATTAAAGCAGTTGGAACTTACGTAAAGTCAGGGTGCACAGTGGATTCAAAGCTAGGAAAACAAAGATCATAACAATATAAATACTAAGAAATGCAGGAAAACAGAAGACCCAAAATATAGTGGGAACCAGGGAATGCTCAGAAGCTGAAGAGGAAAGCAAAGTTGATGACCCAAAGTCCTAGTAAAGAGTCAAGAATCAGACAGTTACAGGAATTGGGCCAGGCACGGTAGCTCACACCTGTAATATCAGCATTTTGGGAGGCCGAGGACAGGGGATCACCTGAGATCAGGAGTTGGAGACCAACCTGACCAACATGTTGAAACCCCGTCTCTACTAAAAACACAAAAATTAGCTGGGGATGCTGGCACACCGCCTATAATCCCAGCTACTTGGGAGGCTGAGGCAGGAGAATTGCTTGAACCTGGGAGACGGAGGTTGCAGTGAGCCTAGATCATGCCATTGCACTCCAGTCTGGGCAACACAGCAAGACTCCATATCAAAAAAAGAAAAGAAAGTTACAGGAATTGATGAAACAAGAGAAAGCAGTAGAAAAATATGATTTCCTCCATTTATTCATCAAGACTTCATTGGCTATTTTACTTCCAGCACATTGCTATGCTGAGAATGCATTAACTAAGCACTATCCTGGCTCTCCACAGTTTTATAATATTGCAGGAAAGATAAAAATACAGCCAAGTGATCATCTTCTTTTTTTGGGGGGTGGGGGGGGGCGGGGAACGCAGTCTCACTCTGTTGCTCAGGCTAGAGTGCAATGGCGGAATCTCAGCTCACTGCAACCTCCGTCTCCCGGGTTCAAGCAATTCTTCTGCCTCACAATCCGGAGTAGCTGGGATTACAGGTGTGCACCACCACACCCAGCTAATTTTTGTATTTTTAGTAGAGACGGGGTTTCACCATGTGGGCCAGGCTGGTCTCGGACTCCTGACCTCAGGTGATCCGCCCGCCTCAGCCTTCCAAAGTGCTGGGATTACAGGCGTAAGCCACCACGCCCAGCCCCAACTTATCTTCTTAATACCACTAAACTGTATGCTTAAAAATGGTTAAGATACCAAATTTTAAGTTGTATATATTTTAGCACAATTAAAAATAATTTGAAATATATGTTTTAAAACAAGATAAAGATATATAAGCACATGATTAATCTATGATATTACAAATCCTGGCAGGAATGTCATCTATAAAATTGTGTAGGAGTACCAAGAAGAAATCATATACAGCCCCAATGGCAAGAGATCATCTTAATAACTGCTTCATGGGCAGAAGCTCTCATATCATTCTTAGAAGGCTGAATTGAGTTTTGTAGAGCAAAAAAAGCTGAAGAACTCTTCACTGATTTATGCATGAAGAAGGCCAAAAGGAATATAGTTTCACCAATGTTTAGCAGCAACCTATTGATAACCAGCTGAGACAGAATACGAGGAAATAGCACAGAGGTTAAAAGACCCAGGAGATGCAAAAGTACGTCCCCAGGAGAGAGAAATGGAGGTGACCTGAGAGATAATGCAAGAGAGACCCACAGACTTCTCCTGTTTCACAGTGTTGCTTCAAATCAATTCTCGTGCTAATTAATTAGGGCGACTATACCATCTATTGACCAAACCTAGTATCGAGAGCAAAGTGGATGTCTGTTAATAATTATCCAGGGCAACTGGGATAAATGGTGATCTTATATATTTGACTCTGGCTGTGGGAATTTCACCAAGTTCCCTTTGGGAGCTTCCATTTAAGTGGGAACTATAATAACTACTCCAGAACTGTGAGCTTTTAATTTAAAAGAGAGAGAGAGAGAAGGGGGGGGGGCGGAGAGAGAGAGAGAGAGAGAGAGAGAGAGAGTGTGTGTGTGTGTGTGTGTGTGTGTGTGTGTGTGTGTAAAATGCCAGTTTATTGTAGACAACTCAAAAAATATTAGTGATAAGTAATTAACTAAAATTATGCATCTATCCCAATTCCAACTTCGGCCTTATGCCACTAATACACATTCATTAATGGAAAGTAGAAATGACAGCATAATCACGAAGTTTAGCAGCTGAATGAGTGGGAAAACCCACTTGCACGAGAACATTCTTGATCTATTTCTGCCTGCCAGGGGGCTTCTGCTGCAGCTGATGTAACACTGCAGACCTCTGCATGGCAAACAGAGGTCATCCTAAGGGAGTTATTGCAGACGCAGAGCCAGACAGGGCAGTCACGTCAGGGAATAGCTTTATGTTCAAAAGAAACACCAAGCAATTTGTACATTCTTAGGTCTGACCATCACAAGTGATTCCTTTTCCAACTAATGGTTTCCTTCGCCCCTGCTCCTTGTTTATAATGGCTGTATGGAGCTAGAAGAACAATTGTTGCAAAGGAGCAGATCTTATGCTTGTTTCTCTCTTGTTTTGTCAGAGCAGCCAAGTGAATGCTGCAAAGTTACAGCAAAAAGTGGGTGGACGGTTCGCCAAAAATAAGGGATAATATTTTATTTGCTATTGTAGGTGATGATCAGGACCTTGGGAGATCATGCTATAGACAAGCCAGAGCATGTGGACCCACCTCTATTTCAATTTCATTTAGGGTTTATTTATTAATAGCTCAGGTTCAATTTTCAATATGGCTTTAGGGCTGAAGGCACAATGTAGGGGAGAATACAACAATTAATTTTCTCAATCTGTACTGGTCCTAAATACTCACACTTGTAGCCCAAATGTATCTAATAATTTACATGCAGGTTTCTCTCCTTGTATATACATTACAATTACAGGTTTTGTGACTGAGTATCTGTTGACCATCACTTTGAATCGCTTGACCTTAGTGTCTCCGCTTTGCTTAAGCTTAACGGCAACAATAATTTCTGCTCTCTAGGACAAGTAAAACATGTTCTTATAAAAAATAAAACCCTTTATAATAAAAGATGGTAATGTAATAAACCAGAAACAAGTTTCAGGTTTTCTTACTTCCATGATACCTGACCTTAGACAAGCCACTTTATTTCTCTGAGCCTTGTATTTCTTATCTGTAAAATGAAGGAACTAGGCTAAGTCCCTTCTAGTTCTAATGTCCCTTAAAATCCCTTCTAGTTCTAATGTTCTAGCATTCTGTCATTCCAAAGCCAAGCCCTTAAGACAAGCAGAGTATGAGGAAGAAGGTAAGTATTTCTTACACCCTGTAGATATTTTTTACAAGAAAAGGAAAAGAACTAGAACATTGTTATTCATTACTGAGATAACTATTAGGTCTTTGGGAAAACAGGACTAGGCAGATCTCCTCTCTTACGGAATAATTTGTTTTCTCAAGAAAAGATGCCATGTGCCTTTCTTGGGTGAGCACTTAATTTTCAGAAATAGAATCAATCCCAGTGAAATGAAACATTCATCACAAGTGATAAAACACAAAGATATCTGTCACGATTTTAATAATATATGGCTATATTTAAAGCAACTCTATTGATCTGGCAATGACAAGGTGCTCTTCTCAAGAGCCATAAAATGTTTCCAAAGCAACAAGCACACGCTTTCACTTTATACTCCAGAGGCACATTTTGCACATTTATAAGGCAAACACAAATACACAAGAAGTAAAAAAAAAATATATATATATATATATATATATTATGTATGATGGTTGATTTTAGGTAGCAAGTTGACTGGATTAAGGGATATCCAGTTAGCTGGTAAAGCATTATTTTTGTGTGTGCCTGCAAGAGTATTTCTGTACAAGATTGGCATTTGAGTCAGCAGACTGGGTAAGGAAGATCCATCCCCAATGTGAACAGGTACCATTCCACTGGCTGAGGGTCCAGACAGAACAAAAAAGCAAAGGAAAGGTGAATTTGCTCACTCTCTCTACTGAAGTGAGATGCCCTTCTGCCCTTGGACATCATAACTCCAGGTTCCCTGGTCTTTGGATTCCAGGACTTGCACCAGTGACTCCTCGCCCTCCCTCCCACCCCCCATCCCCATCCCTGATTCTTGAACCATTGACTTACGCCATTGACTTCCCTGGTTCGGAGGCTTTCAGACTTGGACTGAGCCACTCTAATGGCATCCCAGGGTTTCCGGCTTGCAGGTAGCCTGTCCCATGGGACTTATCGCTTTCCATAATCACCTGAGCCAATTCTCCAAATAAATCCCCTCTTATCTCTCTCTCTATTGATCTGTATCTATCCTGTTGGTTTTTTCTCCCTGGGAAACCCTTACTGATATACTAAGTAATTTTCTTTAAACCCTCAAAGAAAAATGAAAGTAAAAAACTTATTTCTTACACATTTTGAAGAAATAGATAACTTACATTTTGATTTAATAAATATGATTTCAAGTTCTGCAAAGGTAAAATCCTTTTTTAGGTTTAAATATCCAAAGTAGGAAGAAGCTTCCAGAATTATTTAGCTTGATCTCCTGCTTATGTGAACCACCCCAGAGTCTGCTGCACAAAAAATACTTCAATACTGGTACTTCGGAACTGAAGTTCTTGTCCTGGTACCAGCCAAGTGACCTGGGGGAATTATAGGCTGAATTCCTTTTTTGCAAAGGAACATGTTTGTATACCAAATATCATACATTATTCAAGTCATTACAGATAGGTAGAGGTTTGTCCTTTGCTGAAAGAACGAGAAGTACAATGATGACGGCAACAAAAGCAACAGACATTCAGAGAAACAAGCTCTATAAAACCGAGCATCAGGAGTGGACTGAGTCAGAGTCAAAGAACTTTCTTAAACTTACTTCTAATCCCTCAATTTAGTTGAAGTCCATTTCTGTCCTCAGTGAAGACATAGTTGCCAGACCTCCTTAAGCCATGGTTTTCCATACACATAAAGAAAGTTATTAGTTATACTTTTGCTTTCCTTCGTTTGCCTCTAGTGTCCGTTAGAATTTTTTTTTTTAAGTCACACTTCCCTGTTTTGGGGATGGAAGGCAGAGTAACTGCTGTTTCTAGAAACACCTTCTCTAGAAATGCTCTGTTTCCAAAAGAGCATTCTTAGAAATGTCAAACGGACTGGTTTTTATGACCCAATAAAGTAGAATCATGCAACCAAATTGGAAACATCATTTTGAGACCTATTTGTTTTCCTGAGTATTATGTACAGTTCTTGCTTGATTCTTTATACAACATTACTCCACAGAGTTTGCGGCCCTCTGTCTATAGCTCCCTTTCCTTTCCTGATACAAGCTAAGCATTCCTCATCTGCAAATCTAAAATATGAAATTCTCTGAACTCCGAAACTCTTTCAGCACTGATTCAACTCCACAGGTAGAAAATTCCACACCTGACCTCATCTACAAACTTTGTTGCATATGCAAGATTAATTAAAATATTGTGTAAAATTACCCTAGCTTATGTGCATAAGATATATAAGAAACATAGATGAATTTCATGTTTGGATTTCAGTCCCATACCCAAGATATTTCACTATGTATTTTCAAATATTTCAAAATTGGAGAAAAGAAAAAAAGAACAGAAATTCAAAACACTTTTGATCACAAGCATTTTGGATAAGGAATACTCAACCTGTATTGCTATTTGGCTGTCAGTCTAAGGTAAAGCACTTTTCCATCAGGGAAAAGAAGGAAAAAGAAGCTACTGGCTAGCCTGACCCTGCTCTCGTAGTTCCACACATTTCACTACTGTGATCCCGAAAATGTTGAGATGATATTGGTTCCACCAAAGGTAGAGTGTATTGGTGGAAATACCAGGTAAAAACAACTATCCAACATTCTTGTCTCACCCTACTCCACAGACAAAACCATGGCTTCCCATAGGCCCTCTGAAGCAGAATGACACAGGGCAAATATTTTCTTTATTAAAAGAAAATTGTTCAAAACCTTGCTGCCAAGAAGTGAGCCACAGCTTTTAGCTAAAAGTAAGAAAACACACACACTGAAGTAGGCTTTTTGGTAAAGCTACAAAGAGATTTTCAGGCAATGAAATGCTAAAGATCTATCAACAAAGGATGCTGGACATTTTCCTGAACACAAAGTTGTGGATATTTTTGGATACTGGAAATCATGTGATTGCCTAGGAACACAGAAGAATGCCATACAAACGCCCCGGGCCCACTGGAAGAGAAAACTCTGTGAAGTCTTCAACTGTGAGATTTTAAGATACTTTTACAGAATGTACCCAATTATGTCATTCTCAACCTTAAGCCTACATGAACATATATCAGAGCCAACATCTTTACATCACGCACACATGTTTAACATCTCACTAGCGCCTGTGAGCAGAAAAATAAAGTCTTTGTGTTAACAAAAGGATCACACAACTTCCTTCAGATGGGACCCACTTCTGTGTAGCCAGACCCTTCAACTCTGAAGCTTTTAATAAGCCACTTGCCCATGAATTAACAGAGATTCTCCAATTCCATCACTAAAAAAGAACGTGATTTCAGCATCACAAGAGTAAATAAAATAGTAATCCTAGTGCTATAAATTATGCATTTTTCATCTCAAAGGACAATAAATAAAGCATCTTTCATTTCTATGAATCCTGAAGCAGTTAACAATTTATACACTAGCATGTGGGAATCAATTGATTCATCACTGAAAGCCATCCTGCTCTGGGATGCTGTGGTATTTTGTTAATAGCACACACAAGTCTTATTGAAAGATGAGAAGCAAGGAAAGGTTACTCCAATGCTTTACGTTTGAGAGATTTGAGTAGAGGTGATAGGACTCTAATTGCAATTCACTCATAGTAAGAGTTCTCTCTCATTTGAGCTCAAGACTTCCCAGATACAAAGGTATAATTCTTCAAAGGTCATTGTTAGCATACCCATTTCTTCTCATCTGGATTATTACAATACACTTTTTTGAAGCAAACATTTACTCACATCATTCAACTATTGAAATACCTTGTCACTCTCCTTTGCTTAGTGTGAAACTTCTTAGTATGTCATGAAGGGTTCTCTACCTTCTAGCTGTTGATTTTGAAAGATCCTCCACCATTCAATAACCCTGAATAAGTTATTCTCAACTGGTGGGAGAGAAGGATCCAGGGTAAAGATAAGGTGACCATATACCTCGTCATTCAAACTGAGACACATATGACAGTGCAAGGAACACACGGCAGTAATATTTACATCAGAACAACAAGAGTAAACTGGGAATGTCCAAGGCACACTGGACTATGGGTTTACCCCTGTTAAGGGAACCATCTCAACTCATCAGAGTTTCTAAAAGGTCTGTGTAAGAGGTCATAAGCAGTTTGATAAAACATGTTTAATATTCCTGGTGCCTTTGCAATAGAATTCACAGCTGAATAATATATTTATGGCTGGCTTGGCTTCTCTAGAAGACTGAATGAGAAAGCATTATAGGAGTTTTGAGTTTTAAAAGGCTGGATAACACTGTTCTAGAATCAGCATGGCAAAATTCTTTCTGGAAACCCACCAAGCTCTGTGAGCTACATGTACAGCCATGTGGTCCCACTTCAGGGCTCCTGAAGAGAGTTGGCATGATCAGAAAGAGGAGCTCTTCTCCCAAGCCCTTGTCTCTGGCACTGAATGAAATTCTGGATGGGTGCCAAAGGTGTGACAAAGGTTGTGTTTTCCTCATTCACACATTAGAGATGTAACATCATTGGTGATGACTAGTACCAAGGGCCGTAGTTTCACATTCCATGCCAAATATGGCATCTCCTTAACAAACTAGGCGTCTCTCCCTATATTTTAGACCCTGGAGTTAGTTATGATCAAATAGGAAACATTTCATCTACTGAACTATTAACATCACTCTATAAGTATTTACAGTTTTCTTTAAAAAACATATTTTCAAATACATATTCAACACTGAGACTCTATAGTACCACAATGCAGCAGAAGACTGACTTGGCTTCTGAAAAGTACCTTAAAGTTCCTTTCCCCAGCCTTGAGCTCTGTTTGTGTAAGAGTTAGGTTTTCTGCTTGTTTGGTTTTAACTTAAAAAAAATGTGAGACTCCCACACAATAATGGTGGGAGACTTCAACATCAATGTTAGACAGATCAATGAGACAGAAGATTAACAACGATATCCAGCACTTGAACTCAGATCTGGAACAAGTAAACAAACATTTATAGAACTCTCCACTTTAAATGCACAAAATACACACTCTTATCAGTACCACATCACACCTACTTACAGGTTTAAATGAAATATTGGTTGGCTGCTTGTTTGTTATTTTCTTCCCTCATTGTTTTTCATGTCTCCATTATTAAACACAATTATAGGCATACCCGTTTTTAGACTGCATTCTAGCCCGGGCAATAAAGCAACACCCCCGTTCTCTCTCCCTCTTCCTCTTTCTTCCTCTCCTTCATTCTTTTTTATTATTATTCTTTTTTTCTTTCTTTCTTTTTTTTCTTTTTCTTTTTTTTTAAATAAAAAATTAAATTAGATTAAATTAAATTAAAAATGTGGCCGGGCACAGTGGCTCATGCCTGTAATCCCAGCACTTTGTGAGGCCAAGGTAGGCAGATCGCCTGAGGTCAGGAGTTTGAGACCAGCCTGGCTAACATGGTGAAACCCCATTTCTCCTAATAATACAAAAAAATTAGCCGGGTATGGTGGTGTGCACCTGTAATCCTACCTACTCCATAGGCTGAGGCAAGAGAATCACTTGAACCCGGGAGGCAG
>NW_016107480.1:4182751-4185525 GCF_001604975.1 Cebus imitator | reverse complement strand
AAAAAAAAAAAAAAACTGTAATATAAACTCAAATTGGGCTGCACTCTGAGGTATATGAAAGCACATACCCACAGCCCACAGAAAATAAGCTGCCTCCACGTCTGCAAGTCTTTGACTTTGCAAATATTGACAACGTCAGCTTGTAAGAGCCTTTACACATGTACGCATTCAATCAATACATGGATTGATACTTAGAACGGATCTAGAGGCAGTTTAAAAGAGCAGTGTTCAAGAATAGTAAGGAAGAATGATTTGTTTCTAGTCCTGGTTTCTGAACACACTGCAGAGCTCAGAACAGAGTAGGTGTTCAATAAATATTTGTTGAATAAGTGTTGAAAGAACACCTATAAATCTTTCTCTTCTCACAATGACTCAAACACATAAAGCAGAATGATAGCCCTTGGGCTAGGAAGGTTGGCCTGCCTGATTCCAGGTGGGAAGAACACAGCTTGGCTGCCTCTGCTTAACCTCAAGCTCTTAGCTTTCCCATAGCTTTATTAGACAACTCATCTTTCCCTCACCCAAGACACATTCAGGAACATACGCATATCCTAGGTTGAAAAAGTAGTACTCTGCACAGGAAAGAGTCAGCTGTAATGACAGGCCATGAATCAGGAGAGGGCAGCTGGTTTCCAGGATTCACCCTTCCTTCTGTGAACCTAAGTAACCTGCTGAGGCCAACTCTTAAAAACGCTGGCTAATCCACATTGAGCCTATCTTGGCAAATTACGTGCAGTTCAGGACCACCATGATTCTGCTATACACATTCTATTCTGCTGTACACAGTGACACTGTGCCTCTCTACTCACTGAAAGCTTTCTTGATCAAGTGGAATGAAAGACAGACCCCTAAGAGTACACCACTTGACCAAGAACAACTACTACCACCAAAAGAGAAATCGGCATTAGCTTAGAGAGGAAGTTTTTATACATCTGGCATTATTTGGGAACAAGGTGTTCCAGATTTATGAATCTGCCAGAGTTTAGGAAATGGCAGCCTCTGTATGAAGAAGATACGGAAGCGACATGTGGTAACTAAGGATGGAAATCACATCTGTGCCAGGAGGAAGCGGGGGCCACAGACAGGACAAGAGAATCAAACCCCTAAGAGCTCATCAAGAGAATGCAGGGAATTCTGGGTTTCTCAGGACACATAGGGATTTGGGCAGATTTCACATGAATCTGAAATGACAGGGTGACTCCCCAATAACACTTGGGAATCAAGAAACTTGCAAATTCAGGGCTAGAACCCAGGTGCTTTCAACCAGTCAGCAGCTCTTTCCAAACATCATTTTGCCCTTCACGTATGCGATAACACGCTCTACAAAGTTGCCCAAGTTTGAGAGGAATTTTTAGAATATAACTTTATAAAGGACAGATGTGTTTTATATTTACATTTATGTAAAGCACACGTATATGCCAGTGTATGAGAGAGAGAGAGAGAGAGAGAGAGAGAGAGAGAGAGAGATGGGGGGCTTTATATAACTCACAGCATGGGTTTTATTTTCTCCCTTCTGCATCTGTAAGCTCATTTCTAATCAGAGAGCCCTTTCACAACACAGGCAGCTGAGGAAGAAGATCAGCCCTTCAGGGCTTCGGGGCGAGCCGGCTTGTTTCCACTTGCTACAGAGGTGAGGAGCAGTGGTGCTGCCAGCTGCCCCGACAGTGACTCCGTCTGCCTTGCCCCCACCATCGCCCCGGGCCGTGCCCACACCTCCCCAAGCCAACTGCTGGGCTTCTGAAGGCACCCTGAGATCCCAAGCGTTACCTGGCAACTGCGCACCTGTGAGCCGGGTCGGCCAGGCAGGTGGTGCTAACCTGTGTGTTCAGGTCTGAGGGCGCCCAATGCATTCTCGTGCTTCCTCATTACAGCTCACTCCCTCAGCCCAGAGCAAAAAGAGCTGATTGTTTTCCTTCTCGGTTTCCTAGAGACAACAGATGCACTGATTAGCTCTCTCCATCAAGTGTTCAAAAAGGCCACACTACACAACACAGCATTAACCTTGAACACGGAACTCTTAAGAAAGCGCCCAGTTTTATTTGGGGAAAAATATCTGTGCCAGCAAACCTAATCCTTAATTTGGGAAATTTAAGGAAATAACTCAGAGTAGTTCATAATAAATAATAATGCACGGATATAAAAAGAGAAAAAAGTTATGTAACAATTATGCTTTCATTTTGTTTGGTTTTGCTTTGCTTTGATCTCTGTTCTTCCCCGGTCTGTTGCCACCAGAAGAGGAGAGGAGAGATGGCTCTGGGGTGGGCCTCTCCAGCCATTTCAAGGAGCAAGCAGCAAGCAGCTCAGGGTTTGACCGGCTGTGACTCTCCCCTGTATCCAGAGTTCCCGCTGCTGGCATGGAAACCTGACATTGACCTCACTTCCTGTCTGCTGACCTTGCTTGTCTCAGGCACCATTTTCTGGAAGCAGCTGAACAACTCTAAGGACAGAGAACTAGGCTGCTGCAGTGCGGCTCCTTCCATCGCCCCAAGGGGCGTAAGCCGGGCAGGGAAGGACGCAGTCAAACATGGTTGTCTGTACGCTGCTGGGGCAACCCCAATAAATATTTTGTAAATGTTTTCTCAGTCCCCCTTAGTGCATGGTTCCATAACACTAGCTTTGTAGCTGTAGGAATTGATTAAGGTACATTAAAGATCTGACTTCCTTTATTACATTAGTTATCTCTTCTTTTCTCTGCCCTTATTTTTTCCCCAGTTGTTGTTTCTGTCCTCTCTCTTTCTACCCACATGTGACTTTTTCCTTTTTTTTTTTTTTTT
>NW_016107480.1:4137472-4182421 GCF_001604975.1 Cebus imitator | reverse complement strand
GGCAATTTTTTGTTTTAACCCATGACTTTTTGCTGTACTGTCTCTTCCATCCCATCCGTCCTTATCCCATGGACTGTGTGGCCTGAAAATGTCCAAATTATTACACCTCCATAAAATGTGTTTTCTGAATCACCCTGTTAGTTCAAAAAGGCACGAGTATTAAGGAAGCCAAACGCTAAAGTCAGTTAGCAGCCCACTGGTTTCCAAAGACTTTTTATGAGTAGGTAATCCTCAATTTAAAGATGCAAATACTGGTTGCTTTTGTTCTAACCAGTTCCATTTCTTGTGTTTCGGGGGTCATTTCTGAATCACGTTATTCCCTTAAATCTTTCATTGTGAAACTTTGCCACTAAGAGGGCTTGTTCTCTAGTTACTTTACACATACTACTTCCAGGATAAAGCCTCAGTGGCTCTGAGCTGCCAGAGGTAAGGTGAGACACTCCTCAGAGCTCATTTACAAGTATCTGAGCGCGATCATGTGAGGTTGCAGGTGACTCTGAGATTCTTCCACCTTTTCTTGCTTCCAGTCTTCTTACAGGGACTCAGATGTTTTCTTGTAGTTGAGAAAACCGTTGTGCTGCTACTGTTGATTTTTCAAATGTGATACTTTAAAAAATTTTCAGTGCAGGAATGGAATAACAAACAAGTTGTTTTTTAAGAAAACAAAATCTCTCCCTTTAGGGGTCTTTTATAGTTTACTTTGTTCCTCAGCACTGGGATTTTACAAACCTGTTTCTGGCTTGCAATCTCACTTGGAGAAAGCAAATCTCCAGCTTTTGTTGATAAGGTTGATTGTGTTTTGAGTTTTCTTGTTTTAAAATAAGAAACATTTACATGTTTTATGTGCTCTACATATATATAAAAGAAATCATTAGCAGTGCCCAAAGTTAATAGCCTAAGAATGTATCGCATAATATACTGCAGTGTCACTGATAGAGTGAAAAAGATTTAACATAGGACTCAGGGGGAGAAAGTATAAACAGTATGAAACTATCACTACTCCAACTAGTTCTGAAAGAGCTCAATGTGAAACCGACCAGAAAATGATCATCCCACAACCATAAATATAGAACACTAAAAAAGACAAAAGCTCTCCGGCATTGTGAAAAATCCATAAATAAAAAGCACCCCCAAAGCATTTGCTGGCAAAAGTATTTAGTGCGGCAATAAAAAAGAGTATTTGTTTTCTTTATATTAAGTGATTTTTTTATGGAATCTGTACAATTAAACACTACACAAGAACATCACAACTGGAGTTTTCGTTCATACCTAATTGAGTACAAAATCAGGAAAATGCAGAATCTGAAGACGCTATGTGCTTTACATTGCATAGTCAAGGTTACGTGTAATGTTTTGTTAAGTAAAAAGTGTCCCATACTGAAAAAAATCATTTTTTGAATGTACATATATACATGCTGACACACAATATGAAAACAAGATTATCTTTTATAGCTTTACATTTAAATATAAGAGTTGCATTCTGAGGTAGATAGCTCTGCTCCAAAAGACAATTCTATCAGGCCCACCTTCCTATCAGATATATTTTAGTTAAGGAAGATGCTATCTTATTTCATTTTGTCGATATTTATTAGGCTACATAAGAAAGGAAGATTTTTCTTAAAGGTGAAGTTGTCAGCTCAAAGGAAGCTACAACAGACCTCAGCACTAAGTCCTAAGCACTTAGAATAAGTAGCAGCAAATTAAAGAATAAATGTGACAAATTGCATACAATATCATCTTCATTTAGCAAGTTAAAGACTTCCACATCTTAATAGAACATCAGGGATTGTAATGTTGCTAATGAACCTAATAATGCTAATCATAACAGTAGTGTTACCTTATATGTGTTTTGTCCTTTGATGAGTTCAAGTGACTACAGTGGATGAGTCAGCAGTTGCACCGCTCACATTCATTTTATGGTGTATAGAGGCCATTAGGGCCCCCAGGTGGACAGAACTGCTGGTAATGAAGGCACAGCGACAGAGGCTGGGATAACCTTTGCCTCCACCCCAATACCACTCACAAAGGACTTGCTAGCGCAATGTCAAGTGGAACCATGTGCCCTTCCAATGTCTCAACTCTCCTGAGGAAATGCAAAAGGGAAGTATTATCACTGCTAGTTTGGACCACATGCAGTTTCCAAACACTGCCTTAAAAATTACCCACATGGATAGCAGTTTCATGTGGGTGCAAACTAGTAACTGACAAACTTACTACAGATCTTGATCCATTGAGAACAGTTTGCCTATTGCAAAAGGGGGTTCTTAAACTGGTCCAACTCTATTTGTTTTATACAAATCTTTTCTCTCTGAGAACGAGAGCAATTTGAGGCATAGACACCTAGTTATACCAAAGAGTAAATCAAACCATGCCACTTTAGAATTTACAAAGAACTTTTAAGATATTAGGCTCTGTAACCTCACAACAATCCTTTAAGATCATTATTGCTATCACCTTTTTACAGGCAGGAAACCAAGGCAAAGAGAAGTTCAGTGAGTTCCCAGAGATCACCAGGCACTTAATGTTCAAGCCAGGATTCAAGTACAAATCTCCTGCTTTGAAATGCAGTGTTCTTTCCACTTTATTCCAGTGCCTATATCAGCAATTGTGAGTGCCTTTCAAACATCTACAATGTGGAAGGCACCATGATCTGTAATGGTTATATATGGATGGAGGTGGATCAGGGAAAAAGCAAATTTAAAGCTAATTTCTCAGGTTCCAAATCTATGCACCAGGGAGGATTTCCCCATATCAACAAATATAGGGCATTATTGAGGTGAAATGGGATTTAGAGGCAAAGACCATAAGTGTAAGTTTAAGCTCAGTGTTTGAAATTTTGTAGTATATCTTGGGGGTGGCCAATAGCAACAGAGCTCAGGAAGGAAGCTGACAATTGGGATGAGATTACCGCAGGAAGCTGGATGAGATCAATTACGGAAAAGAAAGCAAGGGGAGGAATTGCTGTGAATAAAATATCAGGGAACATAGATGGCAGGGAGGAACACACATATTAAGAAAGACAGAAAAAGCGAAGTCTCATTACAGAGAGTGGAAAAATTAGTCTTAAGATAGGGAAGGACACTACATTCTCAAAGATAAAAAGAAAAGACAATGAAATGTAGTAACTGCATAAAGAAATTGTGACCTGGAAGGAAGTAGAAATGAGGAAGTGCATGCTGCATAATCCCAACTTTCTCATTAACAACACATGAAAGAGAAGGGATATGTCCTCAAGAGTAACATTTTGGGACGGCTACTGCAGGGGAAATTAGAAGGAACTAGAGATAAATAAAAGCAAATCTGCTTAGTAGGGAGGACCTAAGTGTGTTGAGTGAATTTGAGTATGTAGCGGAGAAATCATCAGAGTTACCAGGAAATCATCCCAAGGGTAGAGAAATAGAAGAATTTAACCGGGTTTAGGAAATAAACAAGAAACTTACAATGTAAGGTAAAAGGAATGAGAGATATTTTAACATGACTTGACAAGTTAGCTAAGATGGCTAAACATAAAGTCTAAGCTATAAAGGCAAGAGAGAATGGAAACTAAACAAAGATTTCAACAAATCAGGTTCAGTAGGTATGGGGTAATAGAGTATAAAAATACAAACTGTGTGTTGATTTAGTAGGCTGGACATGCAATCTCAAATTCTCCATTACTTTTTCCTCCGACTTTCATTTTCAACCATTTACGTTATCTGCCTGTCCCTTGAGAACATCTGAGTTTGTAACTATTTGTTAAAACTGTCTCCCTTCTTTACTTCTCATTATCTCCTAAATACCCTTTGTATTAGCTTCCCATAGCAGCTGTAAAAAAATAGCACAAACTAGGCAACATAAAACAATAGAACTATATTCTCTCACAGTTCTGAAAATCAGAAGTCAGAAATCAGGGTACTGGTAGGGCCGTGCCTTTTGCAGGTTTAAGGGGAAAACTGTTCCATGCCTCTTGTCACCTTCTACGGGTTGTCACAAGGATGTATCTTTGGGGCCACCATTCAATCCACTTTATACTTCAACCTATCTTCTATCCACATCCACTCCAAAACACACACACACATACACACACACACACACACACACACACACACAATGCCACTTAACCAATCTTCATTAATAGCACTGTTTTCTTCCTAATTTTTTGTTATAAAGCTTTGGTTTTCAAGAGGTTTTCTACAGTACTGGACATCACTAACAATTGCAGATGTCTCCAAACACCTTGCTGGACTTCTAGGATCCTACTTTCCTTTTTCATTCTTCATGCCATTCCTGTTGGGCTCGTTTATTAATACCACCTGCTCCCCCATCTACCTCTTAAGTGGTGATGAACACCAGAGAGCCCCCTCTTCTCGCCTCATTTTTTACTCTCTGTATAAAGTCACGTTCACAGTTTCAACTACATCTCCGTGTTCACTATACCTCGTCTATATCCAACCCTGACTTCCTGCCTGATTTTTACACTAGCATCACCCAATGGAATTCGCTGTTCCGATGGACAGATGCTGTATCTTCATTGTCTAATGCAGTAACCACTAGCCACATACAGCTACTGAACACTTGAAATGTGATCAGTGCTACTGAGAAGGTACATGCTTAATATTTTTCTTTTAATACATTTAAATTTAAATAGCCACAGTGGTATTGACTATCTTGTTGGAGAGCGCCAATCTAGTCTCCTCTACTCTATATGTCGGTCCTAGCGAATCTGCTGCCAGCCACACAGTATGTCTTTCCACATACTCTTCTCTTTGCTGGGATAAGCCACCATTTATCCTTCAGGACTCAGCTCATCTGTGAAACCTTTTCAACAACTCCAGGTTGAATGACTTGACCCCACTTTTGTCTTTCTACAACTCATTTTCAATAACGTATTTATATATAAATATATAAACTTAATTTATATGTTTATATCTGTTTCCCTCACTACACCATGAACTCATTGAAGAACAAGGCTCTATCTCTATTTCTTTACAAGCCATCACAGGACCTGGCACTTGCTCATTGAATCAATTAAAGCAATGAGTGACTGCATTGTGCTTAGAAGTCACCCTGCATTGTCTTAGAGATAAAGCATATCAAGTTGCAAATTTTAAAATACAAGGGGCTTCCACTCTCCTACATAATCTCCTCATGAGAATGGCCAGGTAGGGACAATTCAGGAAGCTTTTAAATCTGTGCATTACATAACACAGAATCTTGTGTTTTGTTTGTTTTGGTTTGATCTTAGTTTTAGTTTTTAATGTTGCACTTTTAGAAGCCTTAAAAACTATAAGTGGCATAAACTATAAGTTGGCTATAAACTATAAGTTGGCTAAAACCTATAACATGGCTAACAGGGCACATGAGCCATTTGGCTGTCACCCTTCAGGCTTAAAGTGCAAATCATTCTAGGAATCTCTCTTTTCTGGAATCTGAAATATAGTCATTTGGAGAATTCCAAAGAGCGATGCATGATTTTTCAAAAACATGCTTTTAAGAAAAGAGAGCTGACTGTTTTGTTTTGTTTTGTTTTGTTTTGTTTTGTTTTGTTTTTTGGCCAGAGGAGGAAAGGAGAGAAAAAGAGATATTCTGCTCTCATTTTGGCCATAGGATGTGCATGGGAGTGTGTGCATCTGTTAATGGAGTGAAGGATAGCATTAGTAAAGGGTTAGGCAGGCATGCACACTGTAGAGAAGGCAACTCATGGAGCCTTTTTCTGTTTCTGTGCATTCAGCCCAACCTTCATTGCGTATGGCTGCTCTTTTTATGAAAATTGGCACATATTTAACTGCTATAGCTGTTGGCATCGAGGCTTAGTTTTACCCACAGAGGAGGCATTCATTCACATTTTAGCTATCATTTCCATTAAAGCTTGCAAGCACAAATGGTACCCCATCTAAATGGATAAGGCACAACCAAATAAATATATCCCCTGAATACCCTAAATATGGGGTATCTAGAAACATGGTGGTGATACTTATTGAAAGTGACATTAACTACAAACCTAAAATTTTCCTTACTAAGTATATAGAAAAGCCAAATCATCTTTGTGCAGAAGGCAGGGAGTAGCAATTCCATTAAGATATTACATGGAAAAAAAGCTTCAATCTCATTTTGTCTATTTCAAGCTCCATTTTATTCATATTGTAACTTACAGAATCATTCAGTGAAATAGAGTGGGAGGAAGAATATGGGCTACAATTCCTTGGAACCTTAGATACATTTTTCTTTCCTGTTTTATCTATGCTTGCAGGCGACATCTCCTTAATGAGAGTCTTCAAACTTCTTTGCCTTTTAGAAGTATCTCTGCTGTGCCCTGGGACACCAGTCACTGATTTTAGCTTTTAAATATGCATGATATAAAGTAATTTTTTTCCTTAGCACTATTCATTGTTTTACCTGTCTTAATGAGAATTATAAGTTTGATTAATGGGCAGAAAGATTTGGCCACTGTTAAGAGTCCTTATCTCTATTCCTCCCTGAGGCATGATGCTTCCAACAGCCTCTGAATACTTAAGAATAATATCTGCAAGTGAATATTAAAATAAAAGTAAAAATAAAAGTGTGATTGTCTATCCACAGTCCTGGCATTAGTGGTGACCATTTATATTAAAAGAATTCATAAATATATCCATACATTCAGTCATACATTCATGTATTCATTCAACAAACAAGAGGCAGTGTGCTTGGCACTGTGAAGAGTGTGGAGCGATTTTAGGTTCTATTAAATTAAAATGAGACAGTGGCCAACCATTAAGCTTTACATTATATGATAACGAAAATGGGTATGGGAAGGGAAGGTCCTATTTGTTCTGTTTTAATTTGGTCGCTAGCTATGTATACTTAATCAAGTAGATAATCAGGAAACCCCTGTGTTCAGTGAATTAATAAAAATCTATGAGACCTACTGCTGCTGAAACAAATGACCAATCTTGGAATCCACAGGTGCTACAAAAATAACCACAAATAACTAGGCAACTAGTCCCATCATCACCGGGAGGGAATGCTTTGAGTCAAACATGCATATTTATCGCCCAAGTAGCTCTTAAAGGTGAAGTAATCCTTGTAGGTTTACTCATGAGCTCAAGGAAGAAGGATTACTTAAAAACACTAAGTATTCAGGTGTGAGAAGTAAAATTAAAACACAAGATTTCAGTGAGAGCTTCGACTTGATTTATCTAATGAATAGAAGTGTGCTATTTGGCCATGTCTACACCTGCATGTGCATGTATAAAATCAGACAATATGTGAATTTCTTTTGTCTTTGGAGTAATCAAGTAAAATAATATTCTACCACTAGAATGGCACTAATACTTACTCTTTGGAAAACAGTGTATTTTTTCTCCACTTGGGCAAAATATGAGTAAGTTAACTAAAATAAACTGGAAAATATTCCTGACTCGTTCAAATGCAATCTGTGAGCTCCAAAAATAAATAAAGATTGCTCCTAAGAAGTCTAGAACATGATAGGATGCAAAGCAGTGGTAACAGATTAAGTACTCTGGTGCTTTCAAACATCTGAATCAGCCTGTTCTGCCTGGTTAACATGAAAATAAGATGTGAGCAAAGATCTTAAATTGTAACTTTTCTCACAGGTCTTCAGATTGGAGGTTTTAAAAATACAGTTGATGAAATTTAAGTAGTGATCACTGGTGTGTGTAGGGGGGCACTTACAAATGAAACATATTGCAAATTAATATTTCATACTTGCTGATGGACATCAGGTGCACTTAACAGCTCTGCTATTAAAAAAAACAAAGATTATGCTCAATTATAAAATAAATATGTTCTGCTTAAACATACACATGTATATGTACATATACACACAAAGACTCATGCATGTGCGCTCTCTCTCTCTCTCTCTCCCTCTCTCTCCCTCCTCCCAGCTCCTCACCAATGTCTTATCTAATCCTTAATAAAGAGGAATTCGAGCCCGAATCACAGTGGATATAAAATTGATTACAAAGCAAAATTTTCAGGTGATGCAGCCTGGGAAGATGTAAATGTTTCACAGGAATTATGATGTCACTTATGTTTCTGCCCAAAGGAGGGCCCCATTTCAGCTCAATCCCAATCAGGAAGTTATTCTTCACACCAAAGGAACATATTTTATACATGGCTGCGTAGAAGACAGAGCATTTAGATGCTAGAGAGCTAGAGCAGAAGGGCCTTATATACTGAGACGAGCAAATTTCTGTGATGATGATTTCTTCCTGGAAAAGGATTTTTTCACATGGCCCTGGAAGAGGAAAATGCCATCTTTAAAATATTCTTAACAACGGACTTTGAGTAGATACAAAAGCTGAGACTTGCAATTTTGTGGAAATAGTAATAAACTGACAACAGCTAGAGGGTGAGAGCTCATGTGAACTTATATCAGTCTAGACAGCTGCAATCAGCTGAACCTCAGCTTACCCTCATCTCTGTAAGAATAAATGCTTATTTTTTTTACTCACTTAAATTTTTATGATTATTTGTTATGCAGCAGTAGCTAACTGATACAAAGAGAATGACTATCATTGGGTGTATGAAGACATTTTCCTTCTTTTCTGAAGATGAGAAAATGCTAAAAAAGATTCAGGTTAAAAATAAGAAAGATTAGTATTGTCAGCACCTTTTCATGAGAGTTGCAATAGTGGGAAAGAAAAATGCTGAAGCTTTAGCCCCTAGAAAGAACAAACTAAATGATCTTTTTTTTCTTCAGATGTATTGATTTCAGACACAAAGTCACAGATACGTCTATAAAAATAGAAGTGTCATTTGAAACTCTGTCAGTTTCTAAAAACAGATAAGAAATGTGTCCTTTATCGTGAGCTACTCTGCCACAATATAGCGGGTCAATCTAGTACTTTTGTTAAGACATATGATTTATCTTGGTCCTCGTTAACTTGAAACTAGTTTCTCAGAACAAATATTCTCTTAAGAAATGACAGAGAGGCAAGGCACAGTGGCTCATGCCTGTTATCCCAAGCACTTTGGGAGGCCAAGGTAGGCAGATCACTTGAGGTCAGGAGTATGAGACAAGGCTGGCCAACATAGCAAAATCCCATCTCTAGTAAAGACACAAAACTTAGCTGAGCGTGGTGGTGCACATCTGTAATCCCAGCTACTCAGGATCGCACCACTCCAGCCTGGGGGACAGAGTCAAACTCTGTCTCAAAAAAGAAATTACAAAGAAACATTTCAAAACTAAAATATTAAACTTTTAGTTAAACTAAAGTTTGAGTTAAATTAAAAGATTTTACTTTTTCAAATTGTATACTGATGACAACCAAGAATCTCTGGCAAATACGTTTGCTTATATTTGCAAATTAGAGCATATTTTTTGGCTCTTTCTACAGTCAGGTATAATAAATTCAGATATCAATTCTGACATGGATGAGTCATGGGGCTTTTGTAGGAAGTTGGTTTCTGAGTCCTGGTTGTCTATGACATAAGAAAGTACAACGTAATAAGTAGTTAACAAAGAGAAGCCACTCCACCATCATAATCAATGCCATCATCATCATCATCATCATCATCACTAGCATCAAAAGTTTAGGGGAAAAGGAGACAGAATCAAAGCTGTGCCTTAGAAGATTAACACAGCAGGAGTATGCAGAATGAACTGGACCAAGTGAGCAAACTAGAAACACTCATGGTTTTATTTAGAATATTCCTATCTTTTTTATCACCCTCTTAAGATCTCTTATACACCCACACACATCAGAGGTGGAGTGCGAACCCTAATAATAGTAAAACATACAGAAAACAAGGCTGGCATTTCTGCCTGAAGTACATAATAGCCAAAGATGCAGGCCGAAACATTCCCTATGCCCGCTTTGCTCCGGAGCTCAGGGTTGGCTAATGGACAGACGGACTCCAGGCTTGTGCCTAGAGCTCTCACCCTCAGCACTCCCTTGTAATGCTCTCGCATGGTATCTTTGCTGCCTACACTCCTGGCCATCTGTTACAATGGCAGCACGCCAGCTTACAGGATAGCTTGCTGGCTTTGTTGAAGCCCAGAGGCCAAGGAAAGGGTTTAGACAAGAAGCCCTTACAAAACTCTCAAAGGTGTCTGAAGAGAGCTCCAGGTCGCCTCTCCCTTTCCCCATACGGCAAGGCTGAGAGCGGTTTTCTGCTTCACAACATTTTATCTCACCTGCTGATTTAACTAGTTGGGTCTCCAATCTAAATCTTAAAATCTGGAGAGGAGAAAAACATGAACCATGTGGAGGTACCTGTGGCTGCCAAGCAGACAGGTGGTGTTATTGCCTGCTTCTTGGCAGGGCTAACGGGAAGCAGCAGGGTTTCCACCAATACTCCACTAGAGCCTCCTCTAATTCCCCAGTGTGCTCCTTTCTTTCCCATGATTCCTCCTTCTTTTCCCCAGTCATTACACTACCTGTAAGATTTAGCAAAGATGTCTTTGTTTGACTTGTTTTCCAGCTGTATGCATACTAATTTATATGAAAAATACTAAAACCTATTCACATATGTTATCCTTACAAGGCATGAGAAAAGACTTTTAAATACAACCAGTGTTACAAACTAATGCTTTATGTGAGACTAAAAGACGTTTTGTAATTACATTTAAAGTCATATACCGCTGCAGCGGATAGAACCAAGAGTAAAAGTCAATTGGAAATTAATACAATAAAAATCGTCACCCTAATGACCAAGAACATTTTCAGTTCATATTCAATTATTTATTAACTTTAAAAAACAGCCACGGTGACTCGTGCCTGTAATCCCAGCACTTTGGGAGGCCAAGGTGGGAGGATCACCTCGTCAGGAGTTCGAGACCAGCCTAGCCCACATGGTAAAACCCCATCTCTACTAAAAATACAAAAATTAGCCGGGTGTGGTGGCATATGCCTGTAATCCCAGCTGCTCAGAAGGCTGAGACAGGAGAATTGCTGGAACCCGGAAAGCGGGAGGCTGCAGTGAGCTGAGATCGTGCCACTGCACTCCACCCTGGGTGACAGAGTGAGGCTCCATCTCAAAAAAAAGAGAATTTACTCAAATGTCTAAAGCATGTGATAATAATAATTATAGTAAAAACACTCTAGATAGTCCTAATGATAGATAAGTGCACCTGTATGAAGGAGAAAGCATAGAAACAACTGGAGTTTAAATCTTACCTGATGATAGAAGAATGTTGATTTTTCTAGGCCAATATACACTTATTCATTCATTCAACAACTAGGGACTGAGCATCTACCAGATGTCAGTCATTGAGCTAATGTTTAATAATAGGAAAGAACATCTCCCATCAAGGATTTCATTATCTAATGTCATATGTGATTATGTGACCAGACAAATATAAAGCAAAGAACAAATGCAGTGATTGGGATATAGTCAGGTATTATGAGAGTACTTACTCCAACCCAGGGGGACTTAGAAAAAGCTTTCTGAAGAAGATCAAAGACCAGTTTTGTTAAAAATTTGAATACATAAGGCACAAGAAAAACTAGATATCACTTGTCTTTACTTATCAGGTTGAATAATTCTGCACTGTTCGCTATTCAAATCTTGCCAAATTTCTGGGTTAGATTAAAAAGAATCTATGAAAGGGAAATAATTCTTGTTCTCTGTCACCACAGGGTGGATGTAAAAATCAACCAAGATAAAAGGTGTGAAAATACTGAGGAAAGTGTACAGCATTGTATAAATGAACGTTACGGTTATCATTTATCTCTGGTATTCTTTTTTATTTACCTGATAATTAAAGCACAAACACAAAAGCCTGCAATAAATGTACAGAGTGTTCTTCGCTTATCCATTCGGAGGTGTAGTTTTCTAAAGATTATGAAACCTCTGCACCAGCAGAGGTTTTGCAAAAGGAAGGGGGCCTGGTTGTCCATTTCCCTGGCCTCAGAGGAAGGACAGAGCCCCACGTAGTGGCCAGCCTCTTTCATTTATCCCAACACTGACAAAGCTATTTTCCTCTCCAGAAACCTCCTCCATACCAGAACACATCACTGTTCACATTAAGAGTGGGATATACAATACAGGAGAAGTTGCAGATGCTGACTATTCCTCTGACTTCTCAGGAAACAAACAAACAACAAACAAGACTAAGTATCAAGTTCTTGAATACAGATGATTACAGCTGATATACTTTCTTCTAAAGAATTCAAGTTGCCTCCTGATACTCAGCTTAGAGTCAAAGAAAGAGCCCTTTTAAAAATATGTCTAGTCCCTGTATGAATAAAAGTCAATCAGAGGTTTACAGTGGGTAACTGAGAGGAAATGGACAAAATAAAAAACAGCCATAATATTGTATAGTATATTGCTACTGGCCAGAGGGGCAGAAGACTTAAATTCCAGACCCAGCCTAGTCACTACTTTGCTGTGAAAACATTCAATGGGATCCTCATTTCTTTATCTATTACATAAAGGGAACAAGCAATTCCCAGGCTTCCTTCCAGCTCTGGATTCTAAATCTTGAACCAAGAAACTCCAACCACAAGCTCCATCCATGAGAATAATGGTTTTTCCTACCAGTCTCATTAACCCATGAAGGCTTTCTAATGCTCCTGAGAGGCCCATAAGGGGCTATAAATCTCTATGCATTATATGACAGCTTTTCAATTTCTGTCATTTATAAACTTTCAGTTAGCTCTCATCAATAAGTATCTTATTTAAAGATTACTGCCTCTTATTTAAAGACGTGAAATGAGTAACTTCCTTAAAATGTCTGATTTCTTTGCTTCCTTCAATTACTGCCTAGTACTATTGGTATTAATTTTTCAGAAGCAAAACAAACATGACACTTTTCTTTTTTAGAGTATCCAAGAAGAGTTAAGTTCTTGGATTCTATATGAGTCAACATTTAGGATTTGCTATTTCCCAGAAGGTGAGAGGGGGAGGTGATATTTTAACATCTAAATATTTGAAACAAAAAATAAGTGAGTCAATTCACAGAGATGTATGTATGATTCACAAACATGTACATATAGTTCCCCTGATGTACGATCTCAGTAAAATATCAGAGAGAAAAAATGTCAGACATACATAGCATAGCAATCAAGGGCTAATGAAGATCCAGGTATTAAATCAATTAAGAAGTATCAAAAGCTACCTAATCATCAAGGAACAAAATTGGCACCACAATATGTAGTGAGTATGGGAAAGCCTAATTTACTAAACATACCCTGCAGTCACATAATTGCATGTAATTTTACCAGCATAATTAACTAATTTAATTACCACTTCTCAAGTGCATCAATTATTGACATTACAGAGTTTTCAGACAGCAGAATTACTGTGTGGTACATTCAGAGAATGCAAAATGCTTTGTACGCCTATTTTCCCAGTCTCAGTCAACCACTGAAGAGGAATGTGAAGGAGGAGGTGGAAATATGTCCCATCCGAAAAGACTCAGTTGGAAGGGCAGGTTTAAAGATGGAATGAATGACTCAATGTGTCTGGCAGGAGGCAAAGAAGGGGACGAAACCCCAAGACCATGTTCTTCAAAGCAGTTATTTGCAAGGGTGCAGACAAAATATGCAAAGCTCAGTCAGAAAATGCAAAGACGGCTCTTAAAAAAAAAGGCTATGCAACAGCAATTCAAAATGTGCCTAAGGATACTTTCAGGAAGGAAAGGAAATATATATAAAAAAAACAAAAACAAAAAAAAACAGAAGTTTGAAGCAACAGTTTATGAAAAAACAGAAGCTTGCTCTTGAGAATGAGGTGTTTCTATTTTATATCTTTTTGCTTCAACTGTTGCTCAAACATTTAATATAAGGGATTTTCCTTGAAAACTGCTTGAGCCTATCACATCAGAGAGATGTCATTTCATGGCTGTTTTTTTAAAAAGGTGGGAGACAGTATCCGTCGAGAAATTTCATCATGTTATCCAAGTTGTGACCGTGGCTGGCTGAAAGTTCTAAGAGCTATGGCATGGCTTTCTGTTTCTTTTCACATTGCCCTCCTTGCCCTCCTGTACCTGACCTTTGTACAGCTGCTTCATGGTGTGTGGAGGTGGCTGAACTGTCAAATAATGTCCACATTAGCAAGGCATTTTAATGAGACAATTTAATATGGAGTAAAGAATGTGAGACTAATATGTCATTCTTACCTTTTGAGCCCTTGAATATCTACATTGTCTTCGGATTTAAATCAAGATTTTTTAGGTCCATTATTAACTCTGGAAAAGAAAGAAAGTATTTTTTACTTACATCTTTAAGGATTTACCTTTGGTATTAATTTTAAATGACTTAGTCAAGAAATTCAGAGATTAACTCAAAGAACAGAAAATCAGGCCAGTGCAGTGACTCATGCCTGTAATCCCAGTACTTTGGAAGGCTGAAGCAGGAGGCTTCCTTGAGGCCATGAGTTCAAGACCAGCCTGGGTAACATAGTGAGACCCGATCTCTACAAAAAATTTAAAATGTTGCCGGGCTTTGTGGCATGAGCCTGTGGTCCCAGCTACTTAGGAGGCTGGGAAGTGAGGATCACTTGAGCCCAGAAGGTTGAGGCTACAAAGCATGGTGATCCTGGCACTGCACTTCGGCCTGGGCAACAGAGCCAGACTCTGTCTCAAAAAAACAGAAAAAAAAAAATAGGTTCTCACTCACGATTGGAAATCAGGTTATATTTTAAAGACCTGACCCATATATTGAGAGAAACATTCAGAGCTTGGGGATAAACGGTTACAAAGGAATTAGGCTGGGTTTTACAAAAAGATAACTTCTGTAAATCACATTTATTTACCTTATGTAAAAAACTTGCTGAAACTGGAAGTTGGAGACCTAGAATTATGACCCGACCCTTAGCATGTGTCATAAAGGGTAAAGTCGTCAAACGCATGAAGTTCTCCCCATCCCCACCACCCATATTGTATTTTTGTATTTTTTTCATAACACCTCTTCCTCCCTTACCACCTCTGAACGTCACAAAGCTATTTTTCATCTTCTCTTACCTTCTACTGTAAACTGACATAACTTGAAGTCAATGTATTATCTCTCCTAGGGGTATTTAATGCAAGATTTCTCCAAAATTTTATATGTAAAATTTTAGGCCCATAGAAACGATTATGGCTTTTTAATACTATTTCTAGCATTAATAATAAAGTGAGAAAAGGTAATGGTTGGGGGAGACAGGAGACAGGTGGGGAGAGGAACTTCACTGCCCTCCTAACATCTTTTCAGGTTAGTATTCTCTTCTTCTTCTGAAAAAGGTTTTTTCTAGTCTTGGGACACACACATGTGAATCAGGTTTACTGATCTTCTTTAGCCCTTATCCAGTTCTCTATTAAATGGATTAATGTAGCCCATAAAAGAGTCAACAGGCTCAGTGCAGTGGCTCATGCCTGTAATCCCAGCACTTTAGGAGGCCAAGGTGGGTGCATTATTTCAGGTCGGCAGTTCAAGCCCAGCCTGGTCTACATGGTGAAACTCTGTCTCTACTAAAAATACAAAAAAATTAGCCAGGCATGGTGGTGCACGCCTGTTGTCCCAGTTACTCAGGAGGCTGAGGCAGGAGAATTGCTTGAACCTGGAAGGTGGAGGTTGCAGTGAGCCAAGATATGCCATTGCACCAAAGCCTGGGCAACTTAAGTGAGACTCTGTCCAAAAAAAAAAGGAGTCGATCCAAGACGGTCAAATATAAACAGCTCTGGAGTGCAGTTCCCAGTGAGAACAACACAGAGGGTGAGTAAGCACCACATTTGCAAATGAGTTATTACTGACCAAAGACCAGGAGATTCCCAGCCTAAAAAGCACCATGAGTCTCAAGCACAGCTGTTTCAGCTGGCGCAGTGGGTCTTCACACAAAAACTCACACAAATCTGGGCAGCCATTTCAACTGGTGCCTGGAACGCCTGGGAGACAGAGCCATCCATTCGACTGAAAAAAAGGGCTGTAACAGGGAGCCAGGTGAACTGGCTTGGCAGGTCCCATCTGCAGAAAGACCAGAAATCTGAAACGTTCTAGATTAAGAGTTTCACAGCAATCGCAGCTGGACCCAGGAAGGGCATCTGCCATTAACAAGGCAGTCTGCCCCTACTGAGGCAGTCTGGCATTACTGAGGCAGTATGCCATTACTGAGGCAGACTACCATTACCAAGCCACAAAACCACAAGGAAGTTCACATAGCAGCTGGACAGAGCCAACGACAGCTCAGCAATGCCTCTGCTGCCAAACTGTGAGTAGGCTACCTCCTTGCTGGGCAGGGCAGCTCTGAAAAAAGGCAGCAGCATGTCAGGAACTTATAAATAAAGTCCCTACTTCCTAGAACAGAGCTTCAGGGAAAAAAGGTGGTTATGAGTCCCACTGCAGCAGAATTAAAGGTACCTGCCCAGCAGCTCTGAACAGAACAACAGAGCTCACAGCTCAGCACTTGAGGTCCTATAAGGGAAAGATTGTCTCCTCAAGCAGATCCCTGACCCCTGTATATCCAAAGAGTCACCTCATAAAGGAGAGTTCAGGCTGACATCCGGCAGGTATCCTAATGGGATGAAGACAACAGAAGAAGAAACTGGCAGCAACCCTTACAGTTCTGCAGCTGCCACACATGATCCCCAGGGAAGCAGGGTCTGGAGTGGACCTCAGCAGCACTATAGCAGAGGAGTCTGACTGTTAGAAGGAAAACTAAGAAATAGAAATAACTTCAGCATCAACAAAAGGGACGTCCACTCAGAGACCCCATCCGAAAGTCACCAACTACAAAGACCACATGTAGATAAATACATAAAGATGGGAAGAAACCAGCACAAAAAGGATGAAAATAACCAAAACCAGAATGCCTCTCCTTCTGCAAGGGGTCCCAACTCCTCACCAGCTAGGGATCAGAGATGGATGGAGAATGAATCTGATGAATTGACAGAAACAGGCTTCAGAAGGTGGGTAATAACAAACTTCTCTGAGCTAAAAGAACATGTTCTAACCCAATGCAAAGAAACTAAGAACCTTGAAAAAAGATTTGACAAAATGTTAATGAGAATAATCAGCTTAGAGAAGAACATAAAGGACTTAATGGAGATGAAAAACACAACATGAGAACTTCGTGTACACAAGTTTCGATAGCTGAATCGACCAAGCAGAAGAAAGGATATCAGAGATTGAAGATCAACTCAATGAAATAAAATGAGAAGGCAAGATTAGAGAAAAAAGAGTGAAAAGAAATGAACAAAGCTTCCAAGAAATATGGGACTATGTGAAAAGACCTAATCTACATTTGACAGATTTATCTGAATGTGATGGAGAGAATGAATCCAAGCTGGAAAACACTCTTCAGGATATTATCCAGCAGAACTTCCCCAAGGTAGCAAGCCAGGCCACCATTCAAGTCCAGGAAATACAGAAAACACCATAAAGATATTCCTCAAGAAGAACAACCCAAAGGTACATAATAATCAGATTACCAGGGTTGGAATGAAGAAAGAAACGCTAAAGGCAGCCAGAGAGAAAGGTTGGGTTACCCAGAAAGGGAAGCCCAACAAACTCACAGCAGATCTCTCAGCAGAAACCCTAAAAGCCAGAAAAGAGTGGAGGCCAATATTCAACATCCTTAAAGAAAAGAACTTTCAACCCAGAATTTCATATCCAGCCAAACTAAGCTTCATAAGCGAAGGAGAAAGAAAATCCTTTATGAATAAACAATTGCTGAGAGATTTTGTCACCACCAGGCCTGCCTTATAAGAGCTCCTGAAAGCAGCACTAAACATAGAAAGGAACAACCAGTACCAGCCACTCCAAAAACATACCAAATGGTAAACAGCATCAACACAATGAAGAAACTGCATCAACTAATGGGCAAAACAACCAGCTAGCATCAAAATGGCAGGATCAAACTCACACATAACAATATTAACCTTAAATGTAAATGGGCTAAATGCCCCAATCAAAAAACACAGACTGGCAAATTGGATAAAAAGTAAAAAGCCATCAGTATGCTATATCCAGGAAACCCACCTCACACGCAAGGACGTACGTAGGCTGAAAATAAAGGGATGGAGGAATATTTACCAAGCAAATGGAGAGCAAAAAAAAGCAGGAGTTGCAATCCTAATATCTGATAAAATAGACTTTAAACCCACAAAGATCAAAGGAGACAAAGAAGGGCATTACATAATGGTAAAAGGATCAAGGCAACAAGAGCTAATGAGCCTAAATATATATCCACATACGCGCTCCCAAGACTAAACCAGGAAGAAGTCAAAACCCTGAATAGAACAATAACAAGGGATGAAGTTGAGGCAGCAATTACTAGCCTACCAACCAAAAGAAGTCCAGGTCCAGATGGGTTCACAGCCGAATTCTACCAGACATACAAAGAGGGGCTGGTACCATTCCTTCTGAAACTATTCCAAACAATACAAAAAGAGGGAATCCTTCCCAAATCATTTTATGAGACCAACATCATCCTGATACCAAAACCTCACAGAGACTCAACAAAAAAAGAAAACTTCAGGCCAATATCCATGAACAGAGATGCAAAAATCTTCGATAAAATACTGGCCAACTGATTGGAACAGCACATCAAAAAGCTTATCCATCATGATCATGTAGGTTGCATTCTGGGGATGCAATGCTAGTTCAACATGCGCAAGTCTATAAACATAATCCACCACATAAACAGAACCAAAGACAAAAACCACATGATTATCTCAATAGATGCAGAGAAGGCCTTCAACAAAGTTAAACAGTCCTTTATGCTAAAAACTCCCAATAAACTAAATATCTATGGAATGTATCTCAAAATAATAAAAGCTATTTATGACAAATCTGCAGCCAATATCATACTGAATGGGCAAAAACTGGAAGCATTCCCTTTGAAATCTGGCACAAGACAAAGATGCCCTCTCTCACCACTCCTATTCAAAAGTTCTAGCCATAGCAAATAGGCAAGAAAAATAAATAAACGGTATTCAATTAGGAAAGGAGGAAGTCAAATTGTCTCTATTTGCAGATGACATGATTGTATATTTAGAAGACCCCATTGTCTCAGCCCAAAATCTCCTGAAACTGATAAGCAACTTCAGCAAAGTCTCAGGATACAAAATCAATGTGCAGAAATCACAAGCATTCCTATACACCAACAACAGACTTAAAGAGAGCCAAATCAAGAATGAACTGCCATTCACAATTCCTACAAAGAGAATAAAATACCTAAGAATACAACTAACAAAGGATGTAAAGGACCTCCTCAAGGAGAACTAAAAACCACTGATCAATGAAATAAGAGAGGACACAAACAGATGGAAAAACATTCCACACTCATGGTTAGGAGGAATCAATATTGTGAAAATGTCCATACTGTCCAAAGTAATTTATAGATTCGTTGCTATCTCCATCAAGCTATCTATGACCCTTTTCACAGAACTGGAAAAAACACCTTAAACTTCATATGGAACCAAAAGAGAGCCCGCATAGCCAAGACAATTCTAAGCAAAAAGAACAAAGCTGGAGGCATCACACTACCTGACCTCAAACTATACTGCAAGGCTACAGTAATCAAAACAGTATGGTACTGGTACCAAAACAGATATAGACCAATGGAACGGAAGAAAGGCTTCAGAGGCAATGCCACACATTTACAACCATCTGATCTTTGACAAATCTGACAAAAACAAGTAATGAGGAAAGGATTCCCTGTTTAATAAATGGTGTTGGGAAAACTGGCTAGTCATGTGCAGAAAACAGATACTGGACCCCTTTCTGACACTTACACTAAAATTAACTCTAGATGGATTAAAGAATTAAACATAAGACCTAACGCCATAAAAACCCTAGAAGAAAACCTAGGCAACACCACCCAGGACATAGGTATAGGCAAGGACTTCATGACTAAAACACCAAAAGCATTGGTGACAAAAGCCAAAATAGACAAACGGGATCTACTTAAACTCCAGAGGTTCTGTACAGCAAAAGAAACAATCATTAGAGTGAACAGGCAACCAAAAGGATGGGAAAAAATTTTTGCAATCTACCCATCTGACAAAGGGTTAATATCCAGAATCTACAAAGAACTAAAACAGATTTACAGGAAACAAACAAATGAACCCATTTAAAAGTGGGTGAAGGACATGAACATCCTCCAGAAACACTGAGAGGATTTTTCCTCCTGATGCCAAATAACTAGCATCTTTTCCAACATCAATCAATTTGCTCATTATTCCATATCACTTGGGTGGCCAACAATTCAAATCAATTCTGATACTAACTCCCTGAGTTAGCATCAGACCCCATGGATCAAGGCTCAGTCCTACAAGACTGCCCCACTTAAGACATCAGCCACAATGGGATGTCTGAGACAGGCAGGCTGGTTGATTCCTTATTCTAAAGAAGGGAATAAGATGGTCTGGAAGAAAAGGATAAAAAACCCTCACTCAAGTTCTAGCTTGTCTAACTCTCAGCCAATCAGTAACAAATGATGAAAAAACTATTAACTGCAAACTCCTGTTTACGGAGGATAGGGATTTCCCCAAATGCCACATGCACAGTTGGAACCTAAAGTTACCCCTTCCTCATTTTAACGCTAAAATTCATGCCCAGGGGTGGATATTAAACATTCTAATGCTATGTATGATATATGAAGAAGCATGCTGATCACTGCACAAGTGCTAGAAAAACCCCTCCTGTACATGCCCTGACATAACCCTTCCTTATAAAAAGACCCTATAAAATTAACCCACACATTACCCTCTGGGAGAAGCCCATTCCTTTTTCTTTTTTGGTGCTGGCTTCCTTGTGCACAAGCTAAAAAAATAAAAATAAAATAACACCTTCTTTTGCTTTTATGTTTGGTGATCTTTCTTGATTTCTATCCTGGGATGTCATAAGAACACAGGGCAGTGGTAGCAGCCAGGGTGCCCACACTTCTGCCTGGCTAACTACAATTCCATGGGTTCTCACGACCCTCCCCTTAAGTTTGATAATTCACTAGAATAACTTGCAGGACTCAGGAAAATGATTTCCCTGCTATTACTAGTTTATTATAAAGGATACAACTCAGAGACCTCCAAATAGAAGAGATGCATAGGGTAAGTTATGGGAAAAGGGGTGTGGAGCTTCCATGCCCTCTCCAGCTTTCCAGGCGCACCATCCTCTCAGCACCTCAACATGTAAGCAATCTAGAAACTTTCCAAACCCATTGTTTAGGGGGTTTCATGAAAGTTTCATTATGTAGGATGATTAAGTAATTGGCCGTTGGTGACCGAACTCAATCTGTAGCTCCTCTCCACTCCTCAATGGTGAGAGAGGTGGGGAAAGGCTGAAATCTCCAACTCTGTAATAGTGACTTGGTCTTTCTGGAGACCAGCTTTCATCCTGAAGTTATCTAGGGGCTTTCAGTCACCAGTCATCTCATCAGAATAAAAAAGACACGCTTATCATCCAAGAGATTCCAAGGGTTTTAATGTGCCAAGAACTGAGGACCAAGATCAAATGTTTATTTTTTAAATTACACCATAACCACCCTATCTAGTGTTAACAGGGCATGTCGTGATTTTACCTCCTGGTTCTTGAATAAGTGCTTCCTGCTTTTGGTGCAGAAAGGATGCTTAGCATGACCCAAAAGAGATGATACTTCTTATACTGACCACTCTGTCCAGGACTGTATTCATGAGCTACTTAAAGTTCATAAAGGCATACCACAGGCTAAGTCCACACATCTGAAAGATTGAGGATAAATCAAAAAGATGATACTTTTTAATTTTTGTAGGTATGTAGTGTGTGTGCATATATATGTGTGTGTGTGTGTGTGTGTTTATATACATATACATGTATATATGGGGAACATGGGATATTTTAATAAAGGCATGAAATGCATAATAATTAAATCATGAAAAATGGTGTATCCATCCAATGAGCATAAGTATTCATCAGAAATCCATGGCTGTTTTCACAATGTTTAGTTATTTGCCCGTTGTTCATTTCACAATCTGCATTTCCCTCAGATCTCATCAAACAGCAAGGTTTCCACTGAAGATGACATTTTTGGAAAAGCCTTTCAAATCCACATGTCAAAGTCTCTCTGCTGAACCTAGGGCTTCAAAAATAGCTGGCAGGTGTGCATTTCTTATTGAATATGGCAACATCACTTTTCTCCCACCACATCCAACCTGGACATACCATCTCCCCGTGAAATAAGATTCCTATCAATTCCTCCTACTTTCTTTTTGTTTTCTTCTTTGTTTATCTGTCTTCATTTTCCTTTTTGGCAGTAAGACGACTGTTCATTCTCTACTTCTCAAGTTCACAGTTCGGGACACGAATTCTGTGTTTTGGGATTTGTCTTCCCAAATCCTATATACAAGCAGTCATCAATACTGTCAATTATTTCTCAGGAAGAATTCTTATATATGCTCATTTTCTTCCATTTCTCTGACAACCTCTAGTCATGAAGGTCAACTCTACTCCCTAAGTGTTGGAGTAAACATGCTTGTTACCTTGTGGCAGGATAGTGGCGATCTCTTGCCAACAGTTTCTCCATCTTGAGCTAACTTTGCACATTACAATAGGATTAATTTAAGAAATTTCTTTCTTTACTAAAATTCTTTCATTGAAAATGTAATGGTTCCCACTCCCAAATTTCTTAGCCTAGGCTTTTATTTTATTCTAAGATCCAGGGTTCATGTACAGGATGTACAGGTTTGTTACATGTGTAAATGTGTGTCATAGTGGTTTGTTGCACCTATCAACCCATCACCTAGATACCTAAGCACAGCATGTGTTAGCTATTTTTCCTGGTGCTCTCCCACTCCTAGCAAACCCCTACCGAGTCCTGGTGTATGTTTTTCTCCTCTGTGTGTTCATGTGTTCTCAATGTTCAGCTCCCACTTATAAGTAAGAACAAGTGGTGTTTGATTTTCTGTTTCTCCATTAGTTTTCTGAGAATAATGGCTTCCAGCTCCATCCATGTCCCTGCAGAGGACATGATCTCATTCCTTTTTACAGCTGCACAGTATTCTGTGGTAAATATGTACCACATTTTCTTTATCCAGTTTTTCACTGATGGGCATTTGGGTTGATTTCATGTCTTTGCTATTGTGAATGGTGCTGCCATGAACATACACATGCACATATCTTTATAGTAGAATGATATATATTACTTTGGGTATATACCCAGTAATGGGATGGCTAGGTCAAATGGTATTTCTGGTTCTAAATCTTTGAGGAATCGCTGCCCTGTGTTCCTCAATGGTTGGACTAATTTGCATTCCCACCAACAGTGTAAAAGCATTCCTATTTCTTCACAACCTCTTCAGCGTATGTTGTTTCTTGACTTTTTAAAAATCACCATTCTGACTGGTGTGAGATGGTATATCATTGTGGTTTTTATATGCATTTCTCTAATGATAAGTGATGATAAGCTTTTTTTTCATATGTTTATGAGCTGCATAAACGTCTTCTTTTGAAAAATGTCTGTTCATGTCCTTTGCACACTTTTTAATAGAGTTGTTTTTCTTCTAAAATTGTTTAAGTTCCTTCCTAGCCTAGTCTTTAACAGCTTGCACAGTCTTAGCCTTGCTAAATGTTTCAGATGCTTTTTCTTTTCTCCTATACATGTAACTCACACTCCAGTTATATTGCTCTACCTATTCTGGTGTACTGGAGATGCTAATAGACCTGAAATTGAAAGACCAGAGTTCAAGTCTAGCCTCAGTCACCTGATTTTTGTGGGACTTATTTCTCTCTCTGAGAATATTTCATAGGAATAATAAATACCATCATGTTAAGGTTATATTGATTAAAAAACTAAGTAGAAAAAAAACAAAAACAAAAGTTTAACAAATCCCACCACACTATACAAGCTGAAGTATGTCTTAGTTACTAATTGAAACAGGAAACAGAAACTGTGTCCCACTTACTGCTTTATTTCTAGTCCCAGACATAATGCCTAACACATAGGCCCTCAATAAATATTAACTGAGTTAAATGCACACATGAATGATATTATAATTAGCTTTGCTATCTCCTGAGATTTGTGAAGAACTTTTTCTGACTCCATAACTTACTTCCTCTGACTCTTATGCCTTTATGGGCTATAAAATTTTAGCTACATTTTTATGTGAGTTTGACTTGTCTTCCCAGCTAGACCTTAGTTGAATTGAGGACAGGGATTTTATTACATCTCTTTGCATTTTTGCATAGTATCTATCATCTCAGCAATAACTTCATATCTTTTAGCAATAATATAAAACATTGACATTATTCCTAATAAAGTTATTTAAATTATCAAGAACGTGTGTGTGTGTGTATGTGTGTGTGTGTGTGTGTGTGTGTGTGTGTGTGTGTGTACATAACAGATCTAAATAGGCCAGGGAGCTAAAATCACTTCTGAATTAACTGGACTCTGAAATCAAACACCTCACCCTTATTAGCAGGTATTTCCAGATTCAGCATCTTTCTCTACTACTAATTTGAGGAAAATACCTTCCATTAACACACCTTTATTCTGCCCACCAAAATGTTATCTAAGATGTCATCCTTGGACAAATATGTTCTTCATCAAAATTTTCTACTTGATATGTGTTTCATTTCATTTCTTTTCATTCCTAAATATCCAAAACATTTAATTTTATAGAAATATGAGTACCTCTTATGCATATGACCTTAGCCTTTTTGTTTGCTTGTTTAAAAATAAGTCGATTTGAAAGGGATAATTGACAGAACATTCAAATGGTGTTTTTTGGAGCTTTATGGCAATGAGGAGAAGAAAAAGTTCTCTGGGCTTCAGGAATAAGATTAACAACCATCAATATCTCATCTCACAAATTGAAATTTTAATTCATGCAACTGACTTATTCACTTTAGCTTTTTACCATCAACATGAGGGATCTTCCAGGAGAATCTGAACGATTTACATCTCCTGTCACTGTAACAGCTTTTCATTTTGTTGCAGTTGAGGCTGGCAGAAGCCTAAGAGTTAATTTTAATAAGACTAATCAGCCAATCTTGACAATAGAGAGGAAGGAACAGGGACAGGTAGATGACTGTATGTTTTGACACTGGACCATTAACATGCAAATCATATGCAAAATCATACGCTAACAACTTTGCGCCTTTGTTTGTGGTTGGACACTTTTTTCCCCCAAATGGACTACAGCCTTGATTCAATCCTACACAGAAAGGCACTTAGCAAGACATCTGATGTGCACAAGAAAAATATAAAATGCTCTCTGAGTGCTTGTTTTGACCTCTTTGGAAAAGTGGAATTCCTTTAAATTTGACTTTATTGCCTGCTCATGGGCAGGAAGCACCGAAGCATGGCAAGGAACAGAAGCCCATGTAATGCCCATACCCACTGCACACAGTAAATAACAGTAGTGAGAATGCAGGGCAGCCAGCACAGACTACGTCCTTCACATCATCCAGAGGCCACGGCAGAGCTCCCAGGGACAAGGAGCATTAATTATAGACTAATGATTCCATTTGCATGCACATTTTTAAAAACAGTAGTGAACGTAGTCCTAATAATTGAGGATGAGTGAGATGAGGCTGCATTAAAATGCTCTACTCAGTCCCTTATCTCATTTTTTAAAAAGACCTCTGTCACTCACCTTGGTGCTCCCCAGTACACATTAATATTGGGTAACCATGCAGTGTGGAACATTATGCTGGTTCTTTTTACATTCAATCACTTCATCAACCTGTTTTTGAACCTTCTCTACAACCTCTTACAATCATAAACTCAAAATTGTGGTTGGGGATAAAAATAATACATCCTAACTTTTGATGTAAGTGGTAAGACAAAATGAAATATAAGAAATCTTGAAGTAGGTATGAAGAGAATAATTGTACAATTAAATAATGAGTCAGACATTTTGTATGTATATTGGGATTTTGTTCTGGTACAATCAAGTATCAGTTTCCATAGTTCAGGCAACCATACATCAGGAGAACAGGAGGGGAAAAAATCAATTTAGCAGAATAACTCATCTCTAGCCTCAAAGCCATAAAGGGTCTTCAGACCATTATGCATTCAAAAGCATACTTTGTGCCCTCAGAAGAGGACTTCAGCCAAACCAAGAGCTAAGATTTGCAGTTTATGAGGGCTAGAGGCCAGTGATGCCCTCAGCTGGACTTTGTCTCCATAGGCTTTCTCCAGCCATTGCCAGAAGAGCTGCTGGTCATCCTGGAACCTTTTTATGCAGAGTGATTTGTGTTCTGAATTTAGAATAGTCAGGCAGATGGAAACTGAAGATCTGTGTTTCCTTTTAAAGTATCTTCTTTTTAGAAACTAATTTTCATAAGACTTGTTATAACATCTACACTCTTTGTTGTTTTTTGTTTTTGTTTTTTTCATTTCATTCATACTCAGATTTTGGGACAGAAGCATTTGGAACAAGCTTAAGTATTGGTTCTAAGCCCACGTGAGTGGCATCCCTCATTTTCACTTCCTAGTCTCCACAACTTCTTGACAGTACAATTTTTTTTGAAGTTTTCTCACATGGAATAAAGATAAAGTTCATTTAGCAAAAGAAAAAAATGACAACTCCTCATTCTCCTCATAACAATTGTTAATATATTCATGTTCTCCCAATATTAGGAACACTGAAAACTGAACCATGGCACCTTAAATATTTAAATCCTATAATTTCAATAAGGCCTCTTAATAAACATCGTGGCATAGGGGATGAAGACCTTTGATGTGCTAGAGTTTGTACAGGACATGCTAAATAAAGGCCTGATGTCACTTTGATTGTCCAACTTCATGATTAAAAAAAAAGGCTTGGGTGATCAAAAATCAAAGGTCCTTATAGGAAGGTTCTAAGAAAGCAAACACGTTCATAGAATATTTACAACCAAGAAACACTATAAAAATCATCTCTTCTTATGTCCACATTTTGAAGATGAAAAAACTGGCACCCAGAGATTATTGCCTGCCACTGATCACCAGGCTTGTTAGTAACAGAACTAGAATTAAAACACCAGTCCTCTGGCATTCATTCCAGAGTTTGAGGTTTTTTGTTTTTTGGTTTTTTTTACTCTCACATGTGATGAGTTACAATAAAACTTTTCACAAGAAAATGGAGCTGGGAAAGTTTGTCTCTTCATTGTTTCATGGTATGTACATGGAATGGGCAATTCTCAAAACCTTCCAGGTATGTTTTCCCATTCACAGGAGATAGGTATTAGAACCTCACCTTAGAAGGATCTTTTAGCCTTATTATTAATTATATCAATACTTTTTATATTGCTATAGATTTTTCCCTTACAAAGTACTTTTATAAGCCTCATTCATTCACTCAATTACTGTTTCTTAAGTACTATACAATCAGTTGTCTTTTATCTACATTATTTTATTGAATTATTAGTTTTTATCTATATTATTTTATTGAATTATTAGTTTGTTTTATAGACTGAGAGAGATAAAGTAACCTGTCCCAGGTTATTGTTACTGGTCAGCATCAGAATCATGTATCAAACACTGGTTTCGGCCGGGCGCGGTGGCTCACGCTTGTAATCCCAGCACTTTGGGAGGCTGAGGTGGGTGGATCACGAGGTCAAGAGATTGAGACCATCCTGGTCAACATGATGAAACCCCGTCTCTACTAAAACTACAAAAAATTAGCTGGGCATGGTGGCGCGTGCCTGTAATCCCAGCTACTCAGGAGGCTGAGGCAGGAGAATTGCCTGAACCCAGGAGGCGGAGGTTGCGGTGAGCCGAGATTGCGCCATTGCACTCCAGCCTGGGTAACAAGAGCGAAACTCCGTCTCCAAAAAAAAAAAAAACCACTGGTTTCTCTGACTCCAAAGCGCAATCTCTTACAAATGGTTTATTCATTCATTCATTCATTCAACAACTATGCATGAAGCCCTGCCATTGCTAAGCACTCTTCTAGTCATCGGTTTAAAGGTATGAACAAGGTGCATTCAGTTCCTGTCCTCATGGAACTTACTTTCTAGGGGGAAAAACAAGCTATATGCAAGCAAATTTATAAATAAATGATATGATTTCTGATAAATGCCAAGAAGGGAAAGCTAGGCAAAAACAGAGGGAGAGAGTGGTACTGGGGAGTATTTTTTAAATAGAGAGGGAAGGAAAGGACATTCTCAGCAAATGATATCTAACCAGAACCTCTACGATGAAAAAGAATGAGCTATAGAAATCTCTAAGGAGATTGGAATGACAAGAATACTTACTTAGAAAATTAAGCCAAATCATAGAAAAATAAAATCACCCTGCCTCAGGTCACATAGCCAGTAAGAGGCAGAGTGGGAATCAAAGCTGAGGCTCCCACTCCTGCCTTCTTTCCACTACAACGCACACGGTTTTCTATCGCTCAACCTTAAACAAATCAGTTGTGTCATTTTATTTTTCTTATATTCCCCCTAAATGTTTTTAAAAATTTTTTTCACATAGAGAAAAACAAAGAAAAGATATGTCTTCCCTTTGCCTGGTAGTTAACCAATAAATTTACGAAACATCTACTAAGAAGCAGTTCTCAGAAGATATCAGGCATAAGAATTCTTCACTTTCACTAAAGACAGAGGGGAGCAAACGTTCTCATAGTTGACGTGTCTTCTTGAATAATATTTATTCCTACTGATATGACTAGTAGTGGTTTCTATGATATACTTATATCTGTTTTATTTATTTTGGAAATTGTACTGTCTTGTTTAATCCCCCCTAGCCAAAATTGGAAGAAAATTCAATATGAGGAAAATTACAGGCATTGGCCTCTACTGTGCTGGGGTTATCTGAAAGCCCTGGGCTGGCACAGTCCAAGAGTCCCGGGAGAGGCGCCTCTGGCTTTCCATCCCTGGTAGTCTCCCCAAGCAATGCTCATTACCCAAGCTCACACGGCACTCGGATAGGTGGAATGGCTCTAGTAGCAGGGTCCACGCTTTCCAAGCCAAAGTCAGCAGTCAGGATCCTCACTGACACTCCCAAGGCCACAGGTGTGATGATCGGTCTCCAGGCATTCCCATGGAATAGAAACCTGCTACCTACAGGGGGAGCCCGCGGGAACAGATGCCATTTGCCACCTACAGAGCTCATTGCCTTCTATCTTCCAAGTGCTGAGGACTCCAGTTGTCTTTCTTACATTGGCTCCTGTCTGTCTCTTACCTTCTTCTATCTGAGACCATTTGGATGGTGTATAACCAGAATGATTATCTCCTGCCTCCCCATTCCTTCTCAGACTTAGATGTCATAAAACTCACTTGGAGAGTTTATCAAAACACAGATTGCTGGTTCCCCACCTCAGAGATTCTGAATCAGTAGGCTTGAGATAGGGCCCAAGGACTGACATTTCTAGCAAGACTTTAGGCGATGCTGCTGCTGCTGGTTCCTGGATCAGCCTTTTGAGTAGTTCTTCTTACGTTACTTTTTCTTAACAGGGAGAAAAAAATTACCTCTTTCATTTTTTTTGTGAAGTATAGGGCAGCAAAAAGGACAGGACCCTAATTAATTTTTCAATAACTCACACCGTTACACTAGCAAAGACAAGACAGGGAAAAATTAACAAAGGGTATTTTATTTTATTCTCTGCAACACAGGTGTGGAATGCTTTTCTGAGGGGAGCTTCACTGGCAGGTCCTCTTCACCACTGTTGCCACCCCTCACCAGAGCTTGGCTCATAAATCCACTCTCAGGTAGACCAGCTGCAAGGGGAAGAGTTGAGTAATTTCTCATAGGCAAGTCTAGGCATCTCCTTTTCACTACCAATTAGCTAGCCACAACTAGAATGCTTAGCCGCCCCAGCCCAGAATGCAATCCACACAAATACTCATTGTGTGGCAGATAGCATCTCTGGCAGCATCAAGAATTTCATATTAAAAGTACACGGGGAGGTGAGGGGGAAAAAAGAAAAATATATACACGTATAACACATTTCAAAAACCAAGAACTTTATCTTTTCACATCATGATTTTGATATACTTTTGATTTCTACATTAAACTATAATCTTGTGTACGGATGGCCTCTGCTTTCTATTACAAGATCCCACCAAGGCTGTCTTCTTTTACCTTGATGCTTTGCTGGCTTTTGGCTAGGGAGTAGCCTGGACTCTTAGGAGAGAACAGTTATACCTAATGTATCTTTTCATAGTCTGCACATTTACCCAACCTCATTTTTAAAAATGGTCCCTGGACCCTGCACAAAATGCTATAGACATGCACCACTGTGCAAAGAATCAAAGAACCCAGGCAGAGAGTATACGACGTTGTGTGGAAAGGTTTGCTTCCCCATGATATATCTATGCATTCCTAATAAAGCTGGGCAAACCAGAATGGAGAGTGTGTTCTGGAGGCACTTTTTAAAAAAGCTACCTCTAAATCAGCTCTGTCTCGATCACCTGTTTTCTCTAAGGTAGAGTACTCTTGAGTTGCCTGTGGGCTCCTAAGGTACACTCTGCGAATATGTAAAGAATTAGACCAGTGCCTGTGTCAGGGCACAGGCCACAGTTCTGACAGGTTGCCTTCAATATAGCCAGAGAGCCTCTAATGGGGCAGGAGGAAGTTGGAGAAAGATCTCTGCAACAACGCCATTCCTATAGAGCAACTTGAGGTTGCTATGGCAGCGTAGTTCTGCAATTCGATCTCATCATGGGCACAACCAAGAAAGAGAAAAGAGAATTATTTGCGTTTTTCCTACCCTGAGGCTATGCTCAACTGAGGTATCCTGTCAGACAAACGTGGTCTTTTCCCTTCTTCGGCAGCCTTTATATGAGAGCACCAGACTTCACAATGCATCGTTCATTCATTCATTATTCCACCTCTCTCGCACATTCTCTCTTCAGGTCAGGACCCATCAGGGTGACAGTGACATTCTTGATGGGAAGGGTTTGCTGAGAAGCCCCAAGGTAACTCAGTTTCCCTCAACAACCAGGAGGAAATAGGGTGATTCAAGAGAAAACAGAACATTTTGTGGATTTAGGCTCAATAAAACAAGCTCCACAAATGTTAAAGTAAATAAGGAAAAATATAACTTTAAAAAATGGACAACTAGGAGAATTTCTTTTCACATAGCAATGTAATTTTCCCCTCACAGTGATAGTCATCATTTTATACCCTTTCTATATGTGAGAAGAGACAGCTGAGCATTTTAGCCATCTATTTGCTAATTAATATCCCAACCAAAAATGCTGCGCTGTAGTTATTGGAAATCAAGTTTCCCAAAGGACTGTCACATTGTGTTTAACCCAAAGCAATGACGTTTCTGCTTATGATTCTGAAGGTTTCATGACTGTCTGCTGTGTCTTCATTCTCCTTTGGAACTTCTCCAATTTCCCCAGAAACACAGGTGGTCTTTTGAATAAACAGAACTAACATATTGAGCTCCATAAGTTCTATGATGATATGCGTTTCTCTCATTCACAGCTGTTGCTCGCACAGTTGGAATAATGTGCAGCTATGAGGCAGCTACTTAGTGAACTGGAGGTTCCTATTTAGAGTGTGAATTCTTAGAAAGGCATCTCAGGTAAAGAAGAAACAGAAAATAACAAGTGATGCTCCACAGGGATCTGTACACTTTTCATTATCTTCATGAGGAAAATGAAAACATGTGTTCAGGAATCCATTGAAGATGCTGATGGTATTCATCCTGTTTCAGAGGAATCCCGTGCCGAGAGGGTTTCTTTCCATCATAAAAATAATTGGTAAAGAAGGCCCTGAGCAATCATGCTCTACACTTCTGGCATTTAATAGAACTCCAATGTTAGCTGTAATAAAATATTTTACCACCTCTCATTCATCTAAGACTGAAAAGAATGTGAGGCATTCATAGAAATATTTTATGAAGTCCATTTTACAGTGATGCCAATGTCAATGTTCAACGGTTTAAACAACATAAGCAGAATCAACAACCAGGCAAAGACAATTATGTTTATACCACAAAGTTGTGGCATTTCTCTCAATGCAGCAACCTAAAAATTTTCTTAGCTATAATTCCTCTCTGAATATAAAGCTAATTATGAAGACTTTCGATAGCTTTATTAGCTAAACTGTATGTCACTATTTGCAGCTACCAAAGGAAAGGTTTTAGCAGATGAGGCAATGTCACCATATGCCTAAAAGGTAAAAGAAAATTTCCAATTAAAAAAAACTGACAATACACAAATATGTTTTATATCAGAAGTTTGAAAATGACATATGAAATTTAAACTGAACTTTCCATTTAGGATGCCAGAACAAGCATGAAACAAAGTCTCATCCTTTTTCACTAAACTCAAAGAAATTACAGAAAAGAGATAGAGTAACCTGATCAATACATATTTGTGCTTGAAAACCAAAGAAGAATATCGCCATAGATTAGAAAGACACATTTCAAAGTAGCAAAAAACAGAAAACTAAAGTGAGAAAAGAGACCAATGGTTTAAAAATATTATACTGCTGTGTGTGTGTGTGTGAGTGTGTGTGTGAGTGTGTGAGTGTGTGTGTGTGCATATCTGCAACTTTATGAAACAGACCCTCTAGTTGTTTATACACTAAGGGTCATTTAAAACTTGAACTTTAAGTTCTCAAGATTTCAGTTGGTGCTGCTACAAGATGATTGCCTTAGGAGATCATCATAATCCATAATGAACAAGGAAAAGCTCTTTCTTAGGAAATGAAAACAGAACTGCAAGACACCAACCAACTGAAAAATCTAACACTTGAAGGAGGGAAAATAAGATCCATGTGTGGAATAATTTAAGCTTAAAGGAATAGTAATAATAGAATAATCTGAAAAGGTTTTTTTAAAATATGTATGTTAAGTATCCAAGGAGATAGTAACTAAAGATGAAAATAGTTTTGTTTTTTTTTTACAGAATGTGGAAAATGTCACTATTGAGCAATGTCTGACATACATTAAGCAGTCTATAAATGTTAGCCATTATTTCTTTTCACTACTATATTGAATCTATGAAGGCAGAGAATTTTGTTTTATTTACTGCTGTATTCTACAGCATCTAGAAGAATTTCTTATATGAAGCGAAAATTAAGCAATTAATTTTTATGGAAAAGAATAAATTTGGTGTTTGTATATTTAAAAATACAATAAATTATTAAATAAGAGTAGTGGTTGTGAAACAAAAATAGGTTTATATAAAAAATGAATAGATATCATAATTATGAGTAGAATAATAATTGAAACAAAAAATATGAGGTTCAGAATGCATCATTAATCACTGTTGCTATGGAAGACTCATCTTACAATAACTAGACTCTGGTAAAAAAAACTTACTCTTGGAGGTATTGTTGTTATTACAAAAGATAGGAGCCAGGCATGGTGGCTCACACCTGTAATCCCAGCACTTTGGGAGGCCAAGGCAGGCAGATCACCTGAGGTTGGGAGTTCAAGACCAGCTTGACCAACATGGAGAAACCCTGTCTCTACTAAAAAAACAAACAAAAAAAAATTGCCTGGTGTGGTGGCCCATGCCTGTAAGCCCAGCTACTTGGGAGGCTGAGACAGGAGAATCCCTTGAACCCGGGAGGCAGAGGCTGCAGTGAGCCGAGATCACGCCATTGCACTCCAGCCTGGGCAACAAGAGCAAAACTACGTCTCCAAAAAAAAAAAAGGTAGGAGAATTCTCCAAAAAAGCTCTCAAAGAAATATGAGCACTGCCAGGAATACAGGGCTAGGGTTTCTGAAGCTAACATCTGAGATGGTAGAGCTCAAGAATCGGGTTAGGAATACGCAGGAAAAGTGGGCTAGGGTAGGCACGATTCAAGCCCACAAAGTTGAGAAGCTGAGCCAGGGCAGAAGAGACTTACAGCATTGGGAGCTGGAGATAAACTAATATAAAGGAAATCTATAAGTCTGCAAAAAGACAGTCAGAGATAAAGTGTTCTGAAGTTTGAGTATTGTTTGAGATGTAAAGGTATTAACTTTAGATTCTGTGATATTAGCTATGCCTGATGAACGCTGAATGGTAAGTCATAGGAGATTAAAAGAAGAGTATAAATTTGAAAGAGAAAAATAGTTAAGCAGATCAAGCAGAGCAAAAATACTCAATCTAAAAATAGTAAAAAGGAAAAAAAACATGGGACAAATATAACTTAATTTTAAAAGACCCCGAAAGCGATCATCAGGATAACCAAATGAACTAAACTCACAGGTTTAAGGTAAAAGAGAGTCACACTGGATTTAATAAATATGTTAGTACTCAAGGACTCACCATGATTAAGAACAAGTAATCAACTCACAAACAAAATTAGCAAAATTACTGCTATTAGCATCAGTACGCATAAATAAGAAATAACAGATTTAGACTCACAAAAACTGCAGATGTTTAACTTGTTGGATATATGTCATAGCTATATGAAATGTTTTAAGAAGTAAAATATTCAATGGAAAGCATTCAGCAAGAAGTTACTGGGTATAAAAATAAACTTTTAGGGAAAAAGGGCTTTTAGGAATGAAAAATACATGTGTAGAAATCAGAAATTCTGTGGATGGGTTAAACATCAGCTTGATGCAAGAAAGAGAGAAATGGTAAACTGGAAGATAAATCCAAAAGCTATCCACAATACAGGAAAAAAGAAATAAGAAAATGAGAAAGCATGAAAAAGATTTTAAGAGATCTTGGAAGATGGTGTGATAGGGACCAACAATAAATCTTTAGATCTAATAAATACAACTTGTTCTAAACAGGATAAGTGAAAAGAAATCTCCTAAAATATATCTTAGTGAAACCAGAAGATACCAAGGACAAAAAATATGCATGCAGAGAGACAGGACAAGATCATGTCTTGTTTAGGATGAAAACAAAGATATTGTTTAACTTTAGATTTTGTTATATTAAAACATACAACAAAGTAAAAGTTCAATGGTAATTAATAAGAAATTAAAAATAGAGTGTGGGAATGGGCACAGTGGCTCCTGCCTGTAATCCCAGCACTTTGGGAGGCCGAGGCAGGTGGACCATGAGGTTAGGAGATCGAGAGCATCCTGACCAACTTGGTGAAGCCTCGTCTCCATTAAAAATACAAAAAAATTAGCCAGGCATGGTGGTGTGTACCTGTAGTCCCAGCTACTCAGGAGGCTAAGGCAAAATAATCCCTTGAACCAGGGAGGTGGAGGTTGCAATGAGCCGAGACTGCAGCACTGCATTCCAGCCTGGGTGACAGAGTAATACCCTGTCGCAAAAAAAAAAAAAAAAAAAATATATATATATATATACACACACACACACACACACACACACACACACAGAGAGAGAGAAAGAGAGAGAACGCAAGAGAGAGAGAGAGAGAGAGTGATCATTTGAGTGGGAGAAACCACTGAATAGGAAAAAATCAAACTATTCAATCCAAAAATGGTAAGAGGAAAAAGAAAAATGGCACAAGTGGAAATTAATTGAAAAAGTCCAAAATATTTCAAGAATCAGGTTAACCAAATGGATTGCACTCAGAAATTGTTTTCTACAAAATCAATCACATTGAATTTCATAAATACGATTGAGTTCCCTCATAGCTAAGGACAAAGGTAGCTGTGCAATAATCAATCTCTCACAAATTTCCTTTCCAAAATAAAATGAAACAGCTACATAACCAAGAAAATTCTACACAAAAACATGGCTTCACCATTTGTATCAGCTTGCTCAGGCTGCCATAACAAAATACCACAGGCTGGGTGGCTTAAACAAAATAAATTTATTTCTCATTTTCTGGAGCCTGAAGTCCCAAATCAAAGTCTGGCAGGGTTCCATTTCCGGTGAAAGCTCTCTTTCTCATTTGCAGATAGCTACTTTGTCCTCACATGCTTTTACTCTGAGCACACGTGGAGGGAGAGAGAGAAAGTGAGCTCTCTGGGGTCCTTTCTTAGACGGACACTAAGCCCACTGGATCTAGGCCCCATCCCTGTAATCTTTTTTAACTTTACTTCCTTACTCCAAATACAGCCACACTGCGTGTTAGAGCTTCAACATATGAACTCTGGGATTGCCATGGTGGAAATATACACATTTGCTCCATAACATTTTCCCCTGGTTGCCCAAAATTCATTCTCTCTCACATTCAAAATATAATCATCCCATCCTAGCAGCCACCAAAGTCTTATTTCAGCATCAACTCTAAGATCATATCCAAACATGATCTCAATCAGATGAATGAGTCTGCAGTTAAGATTTAGCCTGAGGCAAAACTCACTTCCAGCTATGAACCTGTAAAAGTAGGTACAAATTATGTGTTTTCAAAATACAGTGCTGTGACATGCATTGGCTGGGCTTTCTCATTCCAAAAAGAAATGAGGGGAAAAAATGAGAGTGGTAAGTCCTAAACAATTCTAAAACCTAGCAAGGCAAATTCCATGAGACCTTAAGAACCCAGACTAATACTCTTGAGTTCAATGCTCTCCCCTCCAGGCTCACAGGGGTGGTAGTGATACACAGCAGTTAAGTCTCAAACTGAGTCTTAGCCCAAAAGGGTTATTTGCTTTGCCCAGGATGAAATGCAAGGGCAAGCCAGTGATAAAGGAAAACGGCTTTCCTGAAGAGGCAGTGTTACAGCTCCATGGTGGCTCCTGCAGAGCAGGGCTACCCCACAGGCACAGTGCTGAGAACAGTGGCTCAGGGCTGTTCTGCAGTCATCTTTATACCTGCTTTTAATTACCTGCATATTAAAGAGCAGCTCATGCAGAAATTTCTAGAAAAACCCTCTGGCTGGTGGGGTCATTGCCATGAAAAGGGATGTAACCCCATGTGTTGCCATGATAATGGCAAACTGACATGGCACTTTGGTGGGTGTGTCTTATGGAAAGCTGCTTCTGCCCCGTGCCTGTTTTAGCCCGTCAGTTTGGTCCAATGCCTGAGCCCAACTCTGGGATTGAGTCCCGCCTCTGGAGTCAAGGCTCATGTCCTGCCTCAGGAGCATCACCCCAACAACTCTGTAAGGGTGGCCCCACCACGAAGACACTAGGCCATGGCATCCTGGCCCCCGAAAAACAAAAAGTCCCAACATTTGAGACAAGCCCTACCCCCTGGCTCTGTGGAAGGAGTGTCGACCCTGCCATTCTCTGAATTGCCTTCAGAGTTATTCTTCCTTTGCTTGAAGAGTGAAAATAGAGATAGATAACATACAGTCCTGTACAATCTAAGTACCTTGACAGCCTTCTTTCATTCTGTCCCATTTTTAATGTCCAGTTTAGTGCCAGCTGGCAGTGTTTTTGCTGATATAATTCCACCTCTGCTCCTGAATTCAGATGAAGTGGCTAACTACATTCATGATTCACACTCAAACTAAACTCTTCATTGAATGGTGTTCAGTCACATCCTTGGTGTCCTCTTCAGAATAAGCTTGCCCACTTCTTGCAATACGTATAAGCTGAGAATTTTCCAAATCTCTCTGTTTTGCATCAATTTTTGCTTAAAAATTTCTGCCATTTATTCCTCTTCTATCACATTTTATTATAAGCAGTCTGGAGCATCCAATCCATACCTACAACATTTTTGCTAAGAAAATTACTCAGCTAAATACCCGGTTTCACTGCATATAAGTTCTACTTGCCACAAAACACGAGCACATCATTTTTCATGTGGCCAGCACCAGTTCTTTGCCACATCATAACCAGGATGCCTTTTTTCCATTTTTTAATACTCGTTTCTCATTTCTGCCTGAGGCTTCAACAGAATGATTTTTAATGCCCATTGTTATAACATTTCACTCGGAATTATTTGTGTATTCCCTAAGAAGATGGATGCTCTTCTCTTTTCCTTTTGAGTCCTCACCAGAATCGTCTTCAACATTCATATTTCCCCTAATAGTCTTTTAGAGCAATTTAGTCTTGGTGTAACAGGTATCTCAAACTCCTCCACCCTCTGCCCATTACCTACGTCTAAAGCTGCTTCCACATTTTCAGTTATTTGTTACAGCAGCATCCCACTATTGGTACCAAAATCTGTATTAGTGAGGATTCTTCAGAGAAACAGAAATGTGTGTGTATGTGTGTGTGTGTGTATACATATATACACATGCATATACATATATGTGCATGTAATATATACACATACATACATATACGTGCACTTAAGTGTGTATATATAAGACAGCCTGAGAGGTGGAGGGCGCGGCATGAATCAAACAACCAAATCAAGGCAGAGCTGANAGCATCAACAGCATACAGGCTTAATTATTTTCCCAATTTGCATTTATATCAGTGAACAAATTGGAAGCTATCAAAGTATGGCATATGAGAAACAGAAACATATATTCAAATAGAAAGATGTAGTATTAAATTATAACTGTATAAAACTGACTGTGATACTCACACAGTATTAGTACTGTAATAATTTTGTAGCCCTTTCCTGTTGCTATTGTGGTGAGCTCAAGAGTTGGGAATATCCTCTTAAAAAGCCACGTGATGCTAATCACTAATCATCTCCACATGAGCCGTTTGTCTCTTCAGAAAATTTTATATTACAGTAAAAAGCGATCTCTTGCAGTTCTCAAGCATTTTTCATCAATCAAAGTTTAGTGCAATACCATAAGCCTTGAATAGCACCGTGGGACCCATACAAAGTGCCATGAGTGATACTGGAAGTGCTCCCAGGAAACAAAGTCATGACATTACAAGAAAAAGTTCAATTGCTTGATAGACGTGCAGCTTTGCTTGATTGAGGTGTGCAGCTGTGGTTGTCCACCATTGCACAGATAAATTAATCCAGGATAAGGAATGTTATTAAAAAAAAAAAAAAGAAAAGGAGATTCTTAAAGCCATCACTGCAGCTACCACATCAGGTGGGAAAACCTTGCTTTTGTTTTGCAAAACATCTTTTCATCTTCTATTGAAAATGTAGCTTTTATTTGGGTACAGGATTGCTGTAAGAAACGCATGCCTATACACTAAAATGATTTGAAAAAAGGCAAAGTCAGTATTTGACAATTTAAAGTAAAAAAACAGTAAAGGATCTAAAGCTGGAGAATGTAATGCCAGCAAAGGATGGTTTGATAATTTTACAAAGAGGTTTGGCTTTAAAAAACACAAGATAACAAGAAAAACATCCTCAGCTAACCAGACAAGTTCCCAGATGCCATTAAGAAAATCGTTGAGAAGAAAGGATATCTGCCTTAACAGGTTTTAATACAGACAAAAGTGCTCTATTCTGGAAAAAAAAAATTCACGAAAAACATTTATTAGTAGAGAAGAGAAACAAGCACCAGGATTTAAGGTAGAAAGGGGTAGGCTAACTCTTCCTGTTTGTGCGAGTACAGTCAGGCTTATGATTAGGAATTCCCCTATTTATAAGGCTTCTAACTCCCAAGCCTTGAAGGGAAAAGATACATACCAACTTCCAGTCTTATGATGGCACAAAAAGGACTGAACAACAAAGATCATTTTTCTGGATTGGTTCCACCAATGCTTTGTCCTTCAAGTCAGGAAATACCCTGCCAGTAAAAGATTGCCTTTTACGTTCTTTTTATATTTGACAATGCCCTTGGCCACTCAGAACTTTGTAAGTTCAACATCAAAGGCATCAAAGCAGTCTACTTGCTCCCAAAAGCAATGTGTCTAGCTCAGCCTCTAGATCATGGAAACTTTAGGGGTCATTACACATGGTACTTTACGGAAAGGATTGTCAACACTATGGAAGAGAACCCCTGTAGAGAGAACATTATGAAAGCCTGGAAGGATTATGCCACTGAAGATGCCATAGTTGTTAGAGAAGTCATGAAAGCCATCAAACCTGAAACAATGAATTTCTGCTTGAGAAAACCGTATCCAGATATTGTACATGACTTCACAGGACTTACAAAGAGCCAATCAAGGAAATCACGAGAGATTGTGGACATGGCCAAGAAAAAAAAAAGGTGGGATATGAAGGGTTTCAAAATATGGATCTTGGGGAATTCAGGAGATGATAGATGTCACACCAGAGAAATTAACAGAAGATGACTTGATGGAATGCTTACAAACCTGTGCTGGATGATGAAGAAAATGTAGAAGAAGCAGTGCCAGAAAACACAGTGACATTAGACAATCCGGCAGAAGGATTCTGATTATGTAACACTGTCTTTGATTTGTTTTACAACATGGGCCCATCTATGATGTACAAACATTTTTAGAGAAATGAAAAAGCAAAATGTCAGAAAAGAATTGCAGTGTATTCCTGTGAAGTCACACTAAGTGTGCCTGACTTTCCTGCTCGTCCTTCCAGCTCCTCCACCTCTGCCACTCCTGGGACAGCAATATTAATCCATCATCCTCCTTCTCCTTCTCAGCCTGTTCAGTGTGGAAATGATGAGGGTGAAGACCTTTATAATAATCCACTTACACTTAGTGGATAGTAAATATATTTTCTCTTCCTTATGTTTTCTTAACAACACTTCTTTTCTTTAGCTTACTTTATTATAATGATAAAATATATAATACAAAAAACAGAAGACATTGTTAATTAACTGTATATGTTAACAGTAAGGCTTCCAGTGGATAGTAGCCTATTAGTAGTTAAGTTGTTGGGAAATCAAAAGTTACACATAAATTTTTGACTGTACAGGAGACTTGGCACCCCAACTCCCACATTGTGAAGGATCAACTATATATAAGGAATTATTCTCATGTGATTAGGAGGCTGACAAGTCCCCAGACATGCAGTTGAGAAGCTGGAGGCCTAGGAGAGCCAAGGGTATGGTTCTAGTCCAAGACCTAGGAAGAACTGATGTTTCATTTTCTGGAAAAATAGATGCCTCAGGTTAAGACAGTCAAGCAAGTAGAAATTCTCTCTACTTTTTGGGAGAGTTTGATTTTTTTCTACTCAGACCTTCAACTGATTGGATCACGCCTACTCTTATAAGAAGGGGCACTATGCTTTACTCAGTCTATTAATGTAAATGTTAAATTGATCACAAAACACCCTCACATAAATACCCAAAATAATGTTTACCAAGTATCTGGGCATTTTGTGGTTCAGTCAAATTGACACATAAAATTAACCATTACAATATTACTTAAAGGCTGAGAATACCAAAATTCCAAATTTACCGAATCTGCAATCTATCATACTTCCTCCCTCCTGCCCCCAGTGGCAAGGCTTTATAGTGAGAAAACACGAACCAAGAAAGAAAACAAAAACTAAAAACCTTAAGCAGATTATGTTCATGGAAGAATTAAAGAAAACTATACCAAAAGGCACCAGACCCAAATGGTTTCACTGTGATGCTCAAACACCAAATAATCCCCCTGCTGCATGAATACTTAAGAGAACTGAAAAAGAAAGAAAACTCCCAAATTTCTTTTTTAAAGTAAATATGTTATAAGTTGATACAGCAGATAAAGCTTATGCAAAGAAGAAAACCAGAGACTAATCCCACCACTAAATATCAGTGCAAATATACCCAAGCCAAATATTAGCAGACAGAATCCAACACCACTTTAAGGAAGTAATATGAAATGACCAATTGGGTTTTATTCTCAGAATATAATTTGGCTCAATATTAGAAACCACATTAATATATTTCACCACAGTCATAAACATAAAGGGTAAAACATGATTATCTTCGTAAATGCTGACAAAATAATCATGTTTTACCCTTTATGACTATGGTGAAATATATTAATGTGGTTTCTAATATTGAGCCAAATTATATTCTGAGAATAAAACCCAATTGGTCATTTCATATTACCGGGCGTGGTGGCTCACCCCTGTAATCTCAGCACTTTGGGAGGCCGAGGCGGGTGGATCACGAGGTCAAGAGATCAAGACCATCCTGGTCAACATGGTGAAACCCCGTTTCTACTAAAAACTACAAAAAATTAGCTGGGCATGGTGGTGTGTGCCTTGTAATCCCAGCTACTCAGGAGGCTGAAGCAGGAAAACTGCCTGAACCCAGGAGGCAGAGGTTGCGGTGAGCCGAGACCGCGCCATTGCACTCCAGCCTGGGTAACAAGAGCGAAACTACGTCTCAAAAATAAAAAATAAAAAATAAAAATAAATGCTGACAAAAACCTTTGACCAAAATTAACACTCATTCCTTAAGAGAAAATACTCAAAAAATAGGAAGAATTACTTTCATAACATAATATTCTCTATCTGTCTAGAGATATAGATACACAGAGAAAGAAATATAGAGATAGAGATGGAGATGGAGATAGATAAAGACACGTGTCTAAAATGGTAAGGTCATGATGTTATTTAATGGAAAAACATTAGCTGAGGAATAAGGCAAAGATTTTCACTATCTCTGCGATTGATCATTGTACTGGACTATTAACCAATATGATTAAACAAGAGAAAGTAGTTAGTGACATAAGAATGGGTAAAGAAGAAATGAAATTATCTCTATTTGCAGATGGTAATATATTATACTTAGAAATCCCCAGATAATATTATACTTGGAACTCCCCAGATAATCAATGATAAAACTAACTTAAATTGTAAAATAATTCAGGAACCTATCAAAATATAAAATCAATAGCCTTTATATACACAAACAATAAATAGTTAGAAGATATATGGTGGCAAGAAGCTCTTTCACCATTGTAACAAAAGAGATTAAAGACAGGGTGACATTTAACAAGAAATGTGCAAACCTATATGATGACAATTTCAAATCATCCCTAAAAGACACAAAAATAAGTTTGAAAAAATAGATAAAGCCCCTTCCCTTGATTCAACATTGTAAAGAGGTTTTCCCTAAATTAATTTATAAATTCAATGCAATCTCAATAAAAATACTAAAGAGCAATGTTAAGGAGACAGGCAAGCTCATACTGAAGTTTGTATGAAAAAAAGCAAACATGCACAAATGTTCAAGAAAATAATACAAAAGAAACAACTATAAGAACTAGCCCTACCAAACATTAAAACATATTATAAAAACTCCAAAATATTATGTCACTGGCACATAAAAAAGTAAATAAATCAGTAGAATCGAATCAAAGTGCAGAAATAAACACAAATATCTATGAAAATTTAGTATATAATCAAGGTGCCATCTCAAATCACTGGAAGAAAGAATAGATATTTTTAGAAATGGTTCCTTGAAAATGAATAATCATTTGGACAGAAAATAAAATTAGACCCACATCTCACACAATATATAGGAACAAACTCTAATTGGACTAAGGATCTAAACATTAAAAATGAAATCACGAATACTGGGAAAAAAGTATGAATTAATTCATCTTTAATCTTGGTGGGTAGAAAAGTTCTCTATAACTCAAAACTCAAAAGCAATAAAAGAAAAAAATGATGAATATACTACATAGAATAGTTTTACTGTAGGAGAAAAAAATACCATAAAGTCAAAAGACAACTGACAACCTGGGAGAAATGTTCACAATATATACCACAGATTAGGTGGTACTGCCGATATAGAAAAAAATTGTGAAAAATGGGAAGAACAAAGAAAAATTGACAGAAAAACAGGAATGTGGCTGGATACAAGATGGCCGTTTAGGAACAGCTCAGGATTGCAGCTCCCAGTGAAAGGGCAGAGGGTGAGTGGATGCCGCATTTTTAGTGCCCACAGACTAGGAAATTCCCATATGGAGGAGCTACACAGGTCGCCCGTGCGGCTGCTTCGGCCAGCACGGCTGTGCCAGCTGGTGCCGCTGCTTTGCCCCACGCGGCTGCTTTTTCGGCGCTCCGGAGCAGTGGTTCTCCGTAAAAAATACACCGGTCTGGGTGCCCTTTTGGCTGGCAATTGGAGCCACGGGAAGTCACCCATTGATCTGTTTAAAAAGGGGACTGAGCAGGGAACCAGGACAGTAGATTCCAGAGCAAAAAAAGCGCCACGAATCTCAGTGTCGCTGTTTAAGCCAGCTCAGTGAGTTGCCGTACAGGAAGACCCCGGCGCCTCTTTAACAGGTAACTGGAACACCAACTTAAAAAAAAAAAAAAGGCTCTGAGGCAGGGAGCCAGGCGATCAGGCTCTGCTGGTTCCAACCCCACAAAAGAACAGCAATCAGAAACTCTCTGGATTGAGAGTTTCACAGCAAGTGCAGCTGAACCAGGACGGTCCAGCTCTGTGGGGGAGGAGCATCCACCATTACCGAGGCAGCCCACCACTACGGAGACAGTCAGCCAATGCTGAGGCAGCCCGCCGTTGCCAAGGCAACCCGCCATTGCTGAGGCAGCCCACCGTTGCAAAGGCAACCCGCTACTACAGAGACTCCACCTTAACAGAGGCGGGCCATCCTTGCCCAGGCAGTTCTAACTACACCCATATAAACAGGGCTACAGGGAAGTTCACTCGGCAGCTGGGCGGAGCCCACAGCAGCTCAGCAAAGGCTCTACAGGCAGACAGTGACTAGGCTGCCTCCTTGCTGGGCAGGGCAGCTCTGAAGGAAAAAAAAAAAGGAAGCAGCAGCATAATGGAAACTCATAAAGCCCTAAATCCCTGAGAAAGAACACCTGGGAACAAAAAGCGGTTTATGAGTTCTGCTGCAGCAGACCTAAACGTACCTGCCCAGCAGATCTGAATGAACAACGGAGCTCACAGCTCAGCATTAGAGCTCCTATAAAGAAGAGAACATCTACTTAAGCAGCTCCTTGACCCCTGTATATCCAAAGAGCCACCTCATAAAGGAGAGATCAGATTGACACTTGGAAGGTATCCTTCTGGGACAAAGATAGCAGAAGAAGAAAACTGGTAACAACGCTTACCGTTCAGCAGCTGCTGCAGGTGATCCCCAGGCAAGCAGGGCCTGCAGTGGACCTCAGCAGACCTACAGCAGAGGGGCCAGGCTATCAGAAGGAAAACCAAGAAACAGAAATAACCTCATCATCAACAAACAGAACATCCACTAAGAGACCCAATCTGAAAGACAGCAGATACAAAGAAGACAGGTGGATAAATCCATAAAGATGGGAAGAAACCAGCGCAAAAAGGATGAAAACACCCGAAACCAGAACACCTCTCCTCCTGAAAGGGATCACAGCTCCTTGCCAGCAAGGGAACAAGGTTGGATACAGAACGAGTGTGATGATATGACAGAATCAGACATCAGAAGGTGGGTAGTAAGAAACTTCTGTGAACTTAAAGAACATGTTCTAACCCAATGCAAAGAAACTAAGAACCGTAAAAAAAGATTTGATGAAATGCTAACAAAAATGGACAAAATAGAAAGGAATATAAGTGAATTGATGGAGTTGAAAAACACAACAC
>NW_016107480.1:4134292-4135728 GCF_001604975.1 Cebus imitator | reverse complement strand
GTCAAAACTGAAAGAACTAGAGGAGCAAGATCAAAAAAACTCAAAGTCTAGCAGAAGACAAGAAATAGCTAAGATCAGAGCAGAACTGAAGGAGATAGAGACACAAAAACCTTCAAAAAATCAATAAATCCAGGGGGTGGTTTTTTGAAAAGATCAACAAAATAGACCACTAGCCAGATTACCAAAGAAGAAAAGAGAGAATAACCAAATTGATGCAATAAAAAACAAGAAAGGGATATCATCACAGATTCCACAGAAATTCAACCCATCATCAGATATTATTACAAACAACTCTATGCACATGAACTAGTAAACCTGGAAGAAATGGATAAATTCCTGGACACTTGCCTTCTCCCAAGCCTAAACCAGGAAGAAGCCGAAACCCTGAACAGACCCATAACAAGGTCTGAAGTTGAGGCAGCAATTAAGAGCTTACCACCCAAAAAAAGCCCAGGGCTACATGGGTTCACAGCCGAATTCTACCAGACATACGAAGAGGAGCTGGTACCACTCCTTTTGAAACTATTCCAACCAATACAAAAAGAGGGAATCCTTCCCAAATCATTTTATGAGACCAACATCATCCTGATTCCAAAGCCCAGCAGAGACTCAACAACAAAAGAAAACTTCAGGCCAATATCCATGATGAACATAGATGCAAAAATCTTCAATAAAATACTGAAAGCCGATTGCAACAGCACATCAAAAAGCTTATCCACCATGATCAAGTAGGCTTCCTCCCGGGGATGCAAGGCTGGTTCAACATACGCAAGTCTATAAACGTAATTCACCACATAAACAGAACCAAAGACAAAAACCACATGATTATCTCAATTGATGCAGAGAAGGCCTTTGACAAAATTCAACAGCCCTTTATGCTAAAAACCCTCAATAAGCTAGGTTTTGACGGAATGTATCTCAAAATAATAAAAACTATTTACGACAAACCAACAGACAATATCATACTGAATGGGCAAAAACTGGAAGCATTCCCCTTGAAATGTGGCACCACACAAGGATGCCCTCTCTCACCACTCCTATTCAATATAGCATTAGAAGTTCTAGCCAGAGCACTCAGGCAAGAAAAAGAAATAAAGGGTATTCAAGTAGGAAAGGAGGAAGTCAAATTGTCTCTATTTGCAGACAACATGATTGTATATCTAGAGGACCCCATTGTCTCAGCCCCAAATCTCCTGAAACTGATAAGCAACTTCAACAAAGTCTCAGGATACAAAATCAATGTGCAAAAATCACATGCATTCCTATACACCAATAACAGACTTAAAGAGAGCCAAATCAAGAACAAACTTCCATTCACAATTGCCACAACGAGAATAAAATACTTAGGAATACAACTAACAAGGAATGTAAAGGACCTCTTCAAGGAGAACTACAAGCCACTGCTCAACGAAATAAGAGAGGACACAAACAGATGG
>NW_016107480.1:4099428-4132667 GCF_001604975.1 Cebus imitator | reverse complement strand
CTGCCACGTGTGTACCTATGCAACAATCTTGCATGTTCTTCACATGTACACCCAAAGCTAAAATGCAATAAAATGGAATAAAAAAAAAAACAGAAATGTAATATTCTCATTTTCCTTCGGAATTGTTTTGTGATTTTTTTATCTCTTTATCTTAATTTTCAGCAACCTAATTGTCTGAAAGTGGTTTCCTCTGTCCTTTGTCCTGCTTGGAGTTTACTGAGATTCACATATTCATGGGGTACTATTTTCATTCAAATACCGAAAATATTTGACCAATATTTTTCAGATTCTTCTCTTGTTGAGATTTCCTTTAATGTTAGATTTCTTTATATTTTCACACAGGTTATGAAGACTGTTTTTCAAATCCTTTTTTATTTTTATTTTTAAATCTCTGTTCTTCAGTTTGGATAATTTCTACTTGCTTGATTTCAACTTCACTGAATCCTCTCTTCTGCAATGTTTTCATCTGCTGTTAATTTCATATAGAGAATGTTTGGTTTAAATACTGCATTTTTAATTCTAGAATTTCCTTTTGGTTCTTCTTGGAAATTCTATGCTCCTCTTGAAAATCACCATCTCCTTGCCTACTATATTCCTCTTTTCTTGTCTATTTTAAAAATATTTAGCAAGGTAATTTTGAAGCTCTTATTTACTGACTACAACATGTGGATTGTCTGTGGCCTGTTTCTACTGACTATTTTCTCTCTTCCCTGCCCCCCTTTCTCTTCTCTCTCTCATTCTCTTCCTCTGTCTTTTTCTTGTGTCCTCATAATTTTTTTATTGTATACTAGACATCATAAAAATACACTATAGAAATTCTGGATTATCTTACCTTTCTCTGAAAAACTGTTGACGTTTTTTCTAACAGATGGTTAAATTACTAGTGGGTCACCTTAATCTTGTCGAGTCTTTGTGTTATACTTTGTTTAAGCAGGTCTGCTTTAGTTTTATTTGTATCCCTCAGTACCACTGTGGGAGTTTATACCTTAGTCATAGTTCATTTGAGGTTTCACTGAAAAGTGTGAATTGCATGTGAAGCACCTGTAATCTGAAAATATTTTAACTCTAAATTCTATCTTCTCAGCTATGGACAGATATTGAAATCTGTGCTTATCCCTTTCAGCCTTCCAGCTGTTTTAGATTCTTGAGCTATTTTGAGTCTGACCCATGCATGTTGACTATAGGAGTCAGCAAAGAATTTGATCGAAGTTTGCATGCAGATTGGGGACCTTCCCCAACTGTGGCTCCCTCTTTTCTGGGATTTAATCCAATTTTTGGTCAGTATGGCCATGCCTACCTAACTTTGACCTCTGACTTCTCATCCCAGTAAGGCTATTGATCTCTGATTGAGCTCTCTCCTTGTTGTGTTATATGAATGGAGGTGTGCCTGTGGAAAAGGAGCCAGGTGAATGTGGATCTTGCCTATGCCTAGACAAGGGTTGTGTGTTATCCAGTTTATGTCTGTTTCATTGTCTTTCTCAGTGCTTAACATATTTTTAGTTTTGTTTTATTTCATTGATTTACTGTATTAGTCTATTTTGCACTGCTAATAAGGACATACCTGTGACTAGGTAATTTATAAAGAAAAAGGTTTAATGGATCACAGTTCCACATGGCTGGGGAGGCCTCGCATTCATGGTGAAAGGCAAAAGGCAAGTCTGACATGGTAGCAGGCAAAAAGAGAATGAGAACCAAGTGAAAGGGGTTTCCCCTTACAAAACCATCAGATCTTATGAGACTTATTCACTACCATGAGAACAGTATGGGGAAAACGTTTCCATGATTCAACTATCTCCTACCATGTCTCTTCCATAGCACATATGAATTATGGGAGCTACAATTCAAGATGAGATTTGGGTGGGGGCCCCGCCAAACCATATCATTCCACCCTGGGCCCCACCCAAATCTCATGAACTCCAATCATGCCTTGCCAACATTCCCCCAAAGTCTTAACTCATTTCAGCATTAACTCAAATGTCCCCTGTCCTAAGTTCATCTGAGGCAAGGCAAGTCTTTTCTGCCTATGAGCCTGTAATATCAAAAGCATGTTAGTTACTTCCTAGATACACTGGGTGCATAGGAATTGGGTAAATTCAGCTGTTACAAATAGTAGAAACTGGTCAAAACAAAGGGGCTACAGGCCCCATGCAAGTCCAAAGTCGAGGGGTAATGAAACCTTAAAGCTTCAGAATGATCTCCATTGACTCCATTTCTCACATTCAGGTCATACTGATGCAAGAAGTGGGTTCCCACAGCCCTGGGCAGTTCTGCACCTGTGGCTTTGCAGGATACAGCCCCCATTCTGATTCTTTCACAGGTTGGTGTCTAGTGTCTATGACTTTTCCAGGCCCATAGTGCAAGCTGTGGGTGCATCTACCATTCTGGGGTCTGGAGGATGGTGAGCTTCTTCTCACTGCTCCATTAGGCAGTGCCCCAGTGTGGACTCTGTGTGGGAGCTCAAATCCCAAATTTTCCATTCTCACTGCCCTAGTAGAAATGCTCCATAAGGGCCCTGCCCCAATAGCAAACTTCTACCTGGACATCCAGGTATTTCCATACATCCTCTGAAATCTACGTGGAGGTTCCCAAACCTCATTTCTTTACTTCTGTGTACCCAGAGACTCAACACCACATGGAAGCTGTCATAGCTTAGGGCTTGCACCCTCTGAAACCATGGCCTGAGCTGTACCTTGGCCCATTTTAGCCATAGCTAGAGTGGCTGGGCTGCAGGGCACCAGGTCCCTAGGCTGCAAACAGCAGGGGGGGGGGGGCCTGGACCTACCCATAAAACCATTTTTTCTCCTAGGCCTCCAGGCCTGTGATGGGAGGGGCAGCCACAAATGTCTCTGATCTGCCCTGGAGACACTTCCCCCATTGTCTTGGCAATTAACATTTGGCTCTTCCTTATGTAAATTTCTTCAGCTGGTTTGAATTTCTCCTCAAAAATGCATTTTTCTTTTCTATTGCATTTTCATGCTGCAAATTTTCTGATCTTTCATGCTCCGTTTCCCATTTTTTTGTTGTTTTCTGTTGTTTTTTGTTGCTGTTGTTGCTGTTGTTGTTGTTGTTGTTGTTTGAGATGGAGTCTCACTCTGTCTCCCAGGCTGGAATGCAGTTGCATGGTCTCAGCTCACTACAACCTCCACCTCCCAGGTTCAAGTGATTCTCCTGCCTCAGCCCTCCTGAGTAGCTGGGACTACAGGTGCCCGCCACCATGCCCAGCTAATTTTTTTTTTTTTTAGTAGAGACTGTGTTTCACTGTGTTAGCCGGGATGATCCCTATCTCCTGACCTTGTGACCTACCTGCTTTGGCCTCCCGAAGTGCTGAGATTATAGGCATGAACCACCACGGCCAGCCTCCATTTCCCTTTTAAAATGGAATACTTTTAACAACATCCATGTCACTTCTCGAAGGCTCTGCTGCTTAGAAATTTCTACTGCCAGACATGCCTAATCATCTGCCTCAAGTTCAAAGTTCCACAAATCTCTAGGGCAGGGACAAAATGCTGCCAGTCTCTACTAAAACATAGCAAGAGTCACCTATAATCCTGTTACCAACAAGTTCCTCATCTCCATCTGAGACCACCTCGGCCTGGATTTCATTGTCCATATCACCATCAGCATTTCAGTCAAAGCCATTCAGCAAGTCTCTAGAAGTTCCAAACTTTCCCACATTTTCCTCTCTTCTTCTGAGCCCTCCAAACTATTCCAACCTCAATCTGTTGCCCAGTTCCAAAGTCGTTTCCACATTTTCAGAAATCTTAATATCAGTGCCCCACTTCTGGTACCAGTTTACTGTATTAGTCCATTTTCACACTGCTGATAAAGACATACCTGAGACTGGGTAATTTATAAGAAGAAGTTTAATAGACTCACAGTTCCATGTGGCTGGAGAGGCCTCATAATCATGGTGGAAGGTGAAAGACATGTCTTATATGGCAGCAGGCAAAAAGAGATTAAGAACCAAGTGAAAGGGGTCTCCCTTATAAAACCATCAGATCCTGTGAGACTTACTCACTACCAACAAGGACAGTACGGGGAAAACCACTCTCTTGATTCAGTCCCTCCCACAACTGATGGGAATTATGGAGGCTACAATTCAAGATGAGATTTGAGTTGAGACACCACCAAACCATATCAATTACCAGCATTTATTATTTTTTAGCAGCAAGAGTGTTAGTCTAATACAAGCAACTCTCCTCTTACTAATAGCCTAAAATCCTATGTCACTAATGAATATTTAAAGAAGTCTTAAAAATTAATAAGATAAAGAACAAACACAATAGGGAAAATATTTCTAAAACAAGAAAAAGTCAACTGGGCACTTCAAGAAGAGAAAATGTATGGGGAATAATGTATTAAATGATTCCTCCTCATCAGTAATTAAGAAAATATGTCCACTTTATTGGCAAAAATCAAGTAGCTAGATGATATGAAACAGTAGAGACAATGTGATATTAATAGGAAGTAGGACACTTCTAGTGAAAATGCAAATTTAAAAGAAATTAGTCATTACCTTGTAAGTTTAAATATTCACATATCCTATGACCCGGCATTTCCACTTATGTTCAAGAAAATCTCTTTCACATAATGTATTAGATTTTCTGTGATCAACTTAGCATGATCCCCACCCTCTTCTATACTTTCTCCTACATAGAAGAACAGAATAGAAACTATATTTTCCAGATGTCTTGCCAACAGAATTATAGGTTAGATGATATCAGTCAGAAACACATCTGTAAAATTTGGAAAGCAAAATGGAAGAAGCCATTAGTCTTCAACAGCAGCTATAATTGAAGCAGGAAGCATTGGTAAAGAATAGAAATAGCCTTTGCCTAGGGAATCAGATAATTGTTCTAAATGTAACCCACTTTGCTAGAGCAAGAAGCTAAGACCATTGACAACAGCTTCCTGCACCTCAAGATTTCCCACAAGCCAGCAGCTGTCTTCCTGATGGTTTCTGATCCGAAGCCCTTACAACAACTGTGTAAGTCTCTAATACCCTGTATTAAATCCCTTTCTACTCAATATACTCTGAGTAGAGTATCTCTTAAATTTCTAAAAATAAAAGCAATCCAAGTGCCATTAACCTGAGAATGGATAAATAGGTAGTGGAGTGTGTGTGTGTGTGTGTGTGTGTGTGTGTGTGTAATAAAATATTGTACAGCAGTAAAATGAATGGGCTACAGAAAATTGACAACATGGATAAACATCAGAATCTTAATAATGAGTAAAAAAAGTAAGTCTCAGAAGACTACATACATAAATACGCTTTCAATAAAGTATAAAAATAAGCAAAACTAAACCATTTATTTTAGGTAAGTATCTCTGTGTGTGATAAATATTTTTTAAAAGTGAAAAATAACTTAGAACACTTCTTTTGGAGAAACAAAGAAACAAAACAAGGGAGGAACATATATGCCAGTTATTGCATAGGTTTCTTTTATTGACTGTGGTAGCACATCCCAGGATGTTCACTATATTATGAAAAACAATAAAATAAGCCTGCTAGATCAATGGTTTTAATGTGTCATGAACCCCAGATTATAACTAGCCCTATTTTGTGTTTTCAAACTCCTGAAATAAAATCTCAGTAAATGGTCTTAATAGCTGAAGAGTGAATCAGCCACTTGGAAGACTAGACAAAGGGATTATTTTAAATGCAGTGTAAAAAGATGAGAAGCTGAGATAAAAATTAAAATATTTGGAATAGGCACCCAAAAATGTGATTTTCTCCTAATGATATTTTGAGAAGCAAATAACAGAAGAAAGAGAAGCAATACTAGAACAAATAATGGCTGAGAATTTTCTAGAACTGGGAGGGGAAAAAAAAAAAAACACAAGAGTCCTTAAAATGACAGTGTTCCCTAAGTTCAAGAAGGAAAAAAAATATAACTTTACTCAAAATACCATGAAACCAAACATAACAACAGAGAAAATTACAAAATCTACCAGAGAAACAAGAAAGTTTCAGCTTCAAAAATAAGACTCAGAATGACATCAGAGACTTTATCAATACCACAGAATGCAAGAAAGCAATGGAAAAATATTTCTAAATCCTGAGAAAAAATATTTTCATCCTTGAATTCAGTACACAATAAAACTTCAAAAATAAAAATAAATTCTTCAAGAGTAAAAGTAAAATACGGGTATATTAACTTGTTAGCATATTATAGTACCTACAGATTCTCCCAGAAGTCAACTTTGAAAGGCAACGTTCAAAAAGAAGAAAAACAAATCCGAAAGAAAAAATTTGGATAAATAATTCAATGGAAAATAAAACATAAGTAGGAAAAAATCAGCAATATCTAAATAAATAAAAATATATGAACAACTAGTTGAAATAAAAATTCCAGGTGATAATATGGATTAGTTAGGATTTTTTGGGAGCAGGGGAGGATCAGTTTGTGAGTGGAATCCTAGAATCAAAAATATTCTAACATTCTTATCTTATTCCATTCTCCAATGGAATGAGAAAGTAACTGAATAACACAAGACATTTTAGAAAATATTCTAAGTTTAATTGTTAAAAATGTAAAGGCCATCATAGAAGAATAGAAATTGAACAGCTTTTGTACAGCTTTTAAATCAGAGGAGAAAAAATAGAGGAAAACAAAAATACTATATTTCAAAGTCAGTGAGATGTGGTTCTCAGAGGAGCATTTACAAATTTGAAATTATTAAAACAAATACAATTATTTATTAAAAACAAGATGAATTAAATAAATTATTTTTTCTACAGAATGTGCTAGAAAAAGAATAACAAAACAAACCCAAGTAAAGCAAAGGGAAAAAATAAAGAAACCTCAAAATCATGATAAACATAACAAAAAATCAGAATTGATTAAACAGTCGATTAAACAAACAGAAATACAGTGCTGCTGTGAGTATTTTAAAGAAAAAAACATCCCTGCACTTTGGGAGGCTGAGACTGGAGGATCACTTGAGGTCAGGAGTTCAAGACCAGCCTGGCCAATGTGGCAAAACCCCATCTCTATGGAAAACACAAAAATTAGCTGGGCATGGTGGCAGGCAGGTGTAGTCCCAGCTACTCAGGAGGCTGAGGCACAAGAATTGCTTGAACCCGGGAGGTAGAAGTTGCAGTGAACTAAGATCACACCACTGCAGTCAGCATCAGCAACAGAGCGAGACTGTCTCAAAATAAAAACAAAAGGAAAAAAAAACAAAATACTAACAATAGCAAGTTCAAAACAAAGAAAACACAAGTAATAAATATAGCTACAAGTGAAAATACTTTAATTATATTTTTATAATTATACAAAATTCATCTATATAATGGTTTTATAATATCCATTACATTTTTCAAATACCAATAAACTTGAAAATCTGGGTGAAATGAAAAATTTTCTAGAAAATTATAAATTACCAAGGAGAAGTAGAAAGCCTGAATAGACTAATTCACACAGAATGAATTTTAAAAAGTTGCCAGTGTTCTCCTGTTCCAATGTTACCGGTATCATATAAAACCAGGTTTTATCTACTTACACTTAACTTGTTACTGTGCTCATTTCTAAGTCAGGACTTTCTTGACACTAACATGAACTACGAAGAGAATTTAAGTAGCTCTCATAACCCGTTCCTACAGGTAGTTAGCATCTGGTTATTTTTATAAATACAGAAACCTTTACTAAATTTGTTATGTTTTTTAAAAAATTAAATACTATAACAATGGATATAATAAAGGCATCACCTTCACATCCAGTGGTATACTTAGTTAATCAAATTAAATTTATAATTTCCTTTGCATTGGAATGCTCACTTCATACAGATCATGCTTTTCAGGCTTCCAGATATAATAATAGTTGACCAAGTTGTACTTGATTAGAAAATATGGGAAAAGAAAGACAGAAAGAGATGAAGGAAGGAAGGAAGGAAGGAAGGAAGGAAGGAAGGAAGGAAGGAAGGAAGGAAGGAGGGAAGGGAGGGAGAAGGGGGGAAGGGGGGGAAGGGGGAATGGGGGCAGGGAGGAAGGGACGGAGGCAGGCTCTTCTTTTCTTTTAGTATTCCAGGAATGAGAGAGAAAGAGAAAAAGCAAAAGAGATACAGAAAGAACTAAAAGTCTCTTAAAGCACAGTTAATAAAAATAATATTATAGTTAATTAAAACTTACTAATAATATAGTTAATTAAAACTTATTATTAATAATATATAGTTAATAAGAAACTATGAATCCTGATTGTCACTGTGGTGGCCAAATAATGCCCACCCCATCCAAAGATGTTCAGTCGTAATGACTGGAACCCGTTGATATGTTACCCTACACAGCAAAATGGCCTTTGCAGTTAATAATTAAGTAACCTTAAAATAGGGAGATTGTCCTGAATTGCCTGAGTTGGCCCAAACTAATCACATGCACCTTTAAAACACAGCTTGCCCTGGCTACAGTCAGAGAGATGCAACAGAAAACAAGGTCAGAGAGACGCAGTGTGAGCAGGATTTGACACCCAATCCGTTGTTGATTCTGAGATACAGGGGACAGCATGCAAAGGCAGCAGGGAGATCTCTGGGAGCTGAGGGCAGCCCCTGGTCTGCAGCCAGCAAGGAAACAGCAGCCAGGAATTCACAACCACAAGGACACAAATTCTGCCAACCACCTGAATGAACGTGGGTGTGGATTCCTCCCCAGTGCCTTCAGAAAAGAATGCAACTCTACCACCTTGATTTTACTCTGTGAAACCCTAACAGAGAAACCAACTGAGCCACACTGCATCCAGACTTCTGACCAACAGAAACAAGAGGTGCTGTTATAAGCCACTAAATTTGTGGTAATATGTATCGCACAACAGAAACCTACTACAACCACCAACCAAAATAATAACCAACAAACAGCCAAGATGACCTTACTCTACACATACCAACGTACGCCTTCAAATCTTCCCAAGGCTATTCCCATGATTTGGAGTAGGCATTCCCCAATACTGAATTCACCAACATGAGACACTTTCCATCATGCTGGCCTCATCTTTACTCCCATGTGTTAGCACATTATGATGCAATGAAACCACTGCCTCGTTCTACTGGCGTTTCACCATATGGTCGTGGATCTGTGTTTGCTATTATGTGCCAGATGGCACTGAGACACCAGCCGCTTACGTGTCATCTAAAACATAGAGACAAACAAAAATGGAGGAATCCCTGCTGCAAAAATTGCAGACAAGAAGTTTCATGAGCAGGCTAGGATTCATGATATTTAATTTGAACTGATCATGAACTGGTTTTCAGACTTCGGTCCAATTGTGAGTCTGTCCCCTAAATTATACCACCACAACACGGTGCTGAAACCTTCTTTGTTATCTGTGACACCTTTGCCAATCAGAGAAAACAATTTAAAATACTCAGGTTCTCGGCCATCTGTCATTATTAACGCCCAATTATATGACGTAACTTCCTTGGAGAGTTTTGATGGTATAAGACCTTCCTAACACACAGCTACAAGTTGATAAAAAGGCACATATTTTATCATGTGACATTTCGTATTTGTTTGCATCTGATACCAGGTGAAAGATTTGGTGGACAGAGAAACTTCCTATCATAAGCTATTCACAAGCTATTTAGCCATCAAAAGCTATTTAGCTACTTATCATTAGCTATTTATTTACTGTCAACATGAATTATTTGCCACAAATATGACTTTTTTGAAAGATAATATATTGCTATAGATTTCTATATCACAAGTACTGGTGACATCACATGGAAATATTTTTTAGCCAGATGGGAAGTATCTCGTCCTGGAATTTAAAGTTACGATACAGGGATAAGATAAGACAGGCACAGTGGCTCATGCCCATAGTCCCAGCTACTCAGGAGGCTAAGGGAGGAGGATCCCTTGATCCCAGGAGTTTAAGTCCAGCCTAGGCAACATAGTGAGACTGGCTCTAAAAAATAAAGAAAAGGAAAAGGATAACATTGACAAAAGAATTTACAAGGTGGCCTGTTGGAGAATATCAAAGATCCATATGTTACTCGATGATCAAGAACAGGAGTCAATCCTTCTGAATTGACTTACAAGCCTTGACAGTCTCCACTGATAGCTGGGGTTTATGAGAAAATTCTACTCTCAGAATTTTTCATAATTTTGCTACTGTTAAGTAGGAGAAAAGGGATTTCTGCTTCAGTAGTTAAGGATTCCAAGACTGTTATTTAGGTCCAGAACACAGGAGGTCTAGACTAACATATAACCTCTCAAGAAAATTAACTGCAGGAGACATCCTTCCTGATGTAAACAATCCCAAGAAACATTTTCTGTTTAATCATTTGGCATTAACTTTATTCAGCAACACCTGGTGAAGACTAAGAACCCAATGTGAAAACAACACATATACTCAGTTCATTTTAAGTTAAGAAGTAGAGTCACTTGGAATGTCTATACTCACACATATATGACAGAAATAGCCTAGCAACCAAGTACCAATTAAGTGATTACAACTTGATATGACTTTTGGGAAAAAGGGTTGAACATGTGCTGAGAAATGCTGTGTGTTACTATTTCTTTTGTGTTTCTTTCTCTGTGTTCATTAGCCCACAGCAATTTTACGGCGAGAAAGTGATGACTTACTTGTTAAAGAGCTCTTCTTTGATTTTCTGTTTATCACTGTTCTCAGCAGAGGTGAGAGATGCTTCATATGGGTACTAGAACCTGACAAACTCTGTTCATTTTTTAAAAAACAAAAATTTTTGAATACTTACAATGTGTTATAAATGATGTAAGAAGAAAACTGTGAAAGATAGTTTCCACTTAAAAAGTAGGATCTCACAGCTTATAAAAAGACTCTTGCATACACATTTATAATGGCTAGGATATTTACAACGAATCTCATGTCTCTGTTTTGTGAATAAGTTCACATGAGGAATTTATTATGGATCAGTCCATGTTTCTATATATCATAATTTTTAAAAAATTACATCATCCAGCATTTCCATACACTACTAAAGCATGCCACATTGGAAGTTTTATATTCATTTTTCTCATACTACACATTTTAAATAAGCTTATACCAAAGAGGGAAACACATAATTTAGTAAGAACACCAACTCTCCATCATACTATAAAATAGATGATCTCTATGGGACTTTTATAGACTTTCCCTGACTAATATTGTAGCTACCACAAAGTTGAACATCCTTAATGTAAAAATTCAAAATCTGAAATGCTCCAAAATTCAAAACCTTTTGAACATTTTGAGGGCCTTCAAAATCAAACTAGCAGGTATTAATCCACAAAATGTGTCTGCAAGATAATGGGCCTCTCTATGTTTCTTAAACATACACACTAGTTATAAAACAAGAATAAGAGTGTCATAGAGTGATGCAAGCCTTTCTATGAGCCAGACATTTCAGCCTGCACAAAAGTGAATGTCTGAGGACATTTTGAACACTGACATGACAATATAAGTGGGAAATTAGAGACCTGACCTCATGTACACAAACTTCGTTTCATGCACAAAATTACCAAAAATAGTACATAAAATTGTTTTCAGGCCACATGTATAAGGCGTATATGAAACAAATGAATTTTGTGCTTCAACTTCGGTCTCAACCCCATGTATCTCAGTAAAAATATTCTAAAATTTGAAAAAAAGTTGAAACCGGAAATACTCCTAGTCTCAAGCATTTTGGATAAGGGATACTCAATCTGTAAAATACATCGTTATTTAAATTCTTTAAAATTAAATAAAGTTAAAAATGCAGTTCCTCAGTTGCATTAGCAGTAATCACATTTCAAGTGCACAATAGCTAGCAGCTACATGATGGACAGCAGAGATGATCACCTTCATCACAGAAAGTTCTACTGCACAGCACATTTACAGTTGTCACTTATCATTATTTTTATCCATAAAGGATAATATTTTCTTGGCCTAATGTCTTAGCCTTTATGTACAACTGTAGACTGCAAAGGATGTGTGAGAAGATACACACTCACACTTATTATTACCTGAGGGATCTGATGCTCAGGAAGTTTTAGGTGACAGAAAGATCACTCTGGAGGCTTTTCCCTAGATTCAGAAGTCCATTTTGCATTAAAATTCTTAGCCTTTTGTCCCCTGACAGAAGAATAGTGGCTGATTGAAACCAAGGGCTCAGATGATCAGATTTTATCTACTATGACAGTGCTTATTGATTTGTAATAGCTGCTTGATTCACGCTCTTGAGCTCAGAGAGAAAAAGTGGTTTGATATATTAATAATGACTTGCAGGTCAAGAGTTGATGTCACGCTTGCCAGGCATTTTCTATCACTACAAGTATGAGCTAGAAACTCATATAGCTGGCAACTAATATGTACACACAGAGTAGTTAGAAGTGCATGCCGAAGTCAGACAGTGTGGAAGCAGGCACTGGTATATTTCATATCCCCTGGACTAACTAAAAAATCATTCTTCGGTCTGGGCTCAGTAACTTTAGAGGGATAGAGAGAGAACTCTGGTGATAAAAAGAAAAACTTTAAATTACTCTCTTACTCATTCCTCAAACCCTGAATAACCCAGTCCATCTTCTCTTCCATCTTTTACACGAGATATGATTCCTGTCTGGAGCTCCCCCCCAAAAAAAATCTCTTCGGAATGATTGCAACTGAAAACTGTTAAAAATCTCAGGGGGGTGGGGAGATGGGGAGAGATAGCAAGCGGAGAGATGCCAGGTCTAAGAGACAAACTATAAAATAACTTTCCAAGAGAATCTTTTATGGAGAACGTAAAATGTCACCTCTTTTTGTAGGAATCCAAAAATATATTTTTCTGAAAATCAGAGACATATGAAAAGACTGTTTCAGGCCACATGATTCTGCAGTCGTCTCTAGAGAGATTTATGAAACACAATTTCTCATTCTTAGAATGTGGCCTATCTATTATGTAAATTCCTAGCGCACTCTGTCCCTAGAAAAATAATGTATTGTTGGCCAGGCACGGTGGCTCACGCCTGTAATTCCAGCACTTTGGGAGGCCAAGGCAGGTGGATCACTTGAGGTCAAAAGTTCAAGACCAGCAGGCCACATGGTGAAACCCCATCTCTACTAAATACACAAAAAATTAGCTGGGTGTTGTGGTGTGTGCCTGTAATCCCAGCTACTCCAGAGGCTGAGGCAGGAGAATCGCTTGAATCAGGGAGGCAGAGGTTGCGGTGAGCTGAGATCGCACCATTGCACTCCAGCCTGGGCAACAAGAGCAAAACTCTATCTCAGTAATAATAATAATAATAATAATAATAATGTCTTCTTTTGCTGACACACACAGAAAGGCAGTCTGACATCTGCTTCACCTTTAATTTTCTATTTGAAAGATTTTCTTTTGTAAATTTTAAAGCAAATTTCCAGCCTTTTCCATGTAAATCTCCTTGTTGAAAGCTCTGGTTCAGGCACTGTGAAGTTACTCAGAGGTTAAATTCAGTTTAACAGCTGCCTGGAGCTTTGCTTCACTTTCACTTTTCTAAAGAATTCTGGGCATTTTACTATGGACCACGCATCCACAGAAAGGAAATACAATGTAAGTCTTCTTTTTCCTCTTCGTTAGCAATGCTTATAGAATATATTGGTCAAAACAAGTTCTGGGATAACAGAGTTTGCAGTATGGAAACAGAAGTAATTTCTAAAGTAGATATTGTTTTTTAATTCCCTAGAAGCCTCAATACATAATGAAACACTTGCTTCCTTTATATGATGAGATGCATATATATACACATTCATATAGAAGGAACACTAAAATATGCACACATATAATTTTTTTTTTCTTTAGATGGAGTCTCACTTTGTCGCCCAGGCTGGAGTACAGTGGCACGATCTCAACTTACTGCAAGACTCCGCCTCTTGAGTTCAAGCGATTCTCCTGCCTCAGCCTCCTGGGTAGCTGGGATTACAGGCATGCACCACCATGCCCAGCTAATTTTTGTATTTTTAGTAGAGATAAGGTTTCACCATGTTGGCCAGGCTGGTCTCAAACTCCTGATCTCAGTTTATCTGCCTGCCTCAGCTTCCCAAAGAGCTAGGATTACAGGCATGAGCCACCACACCCAGCTGAACAAATATACTTAAGGAAAGGAATTTAATTTGGTTCTTACTGAAATGTTTACATTATTAAGATGTTTTTGCCCTAAGTTATAATTTGGCTCAACAGTTAATGTTGGCATCATTCTGACAATGTATTTCAATTAATTAAAGGCAATTCACTACCTACTATCAAAAATATCTTTGAGGGCCTAAATCAAACTAGCAGGTATTAATCCACAACAATGTGTCTGCAAGATAATGGGCCTCTCCATGTTTCTTAAACATACACATTAGTTATAAAACAAGAACAAGAGTGTCACAGAGTGATGCACAGCGTTTCTACCAGCCAGACATTTCAGCCTGCACAAAAGTGAATGAAGATTTAAAGGTGTACTTTTAAAAATTCAAAAATATAAAAAACAGAAGAAAATATATGAATTTTTAATAATCTTAGAGTAAAGAGATAACCAAAATAGTCACTAAAGAGCAGTGGTTTTAACCACACTGAGATATCATCTCACCCAGTTAGAATGGCATCATTAAAGAATCCGGAGACAACAGATGCTGGAGAGGATGTGGAGAAATAGGAACACAGTTGATCGGAGTGTAAATTAGTTCAACCACTGTGGAAGACAGTGTGGAGATTTCTCAAGGATCTAAAAATAGAAATTCCATTTGACCCAGCAATCCCATTACTGGGTATATACCCAAAAAACTATAAATCGTTCTACTATAAAGACACATGCACACGTATGTTCACTGCAGCACTGTGTACAATAGCTAAGACCTGGAACGAACCCAAATGCCCATCAATGATAGACTAGACAAAGAAAATGTGGTACATATACACCATGGAATACTATGCAGCCATAAAAAATGATGAGTTTGTGTCCTTTGTAGGGACTTGGATGAATCTGGAAACCATCACTCTCAGCAAACTGACACAAGAACAGAAAGTCAAACACCATATGTTTTCACTCATAGGCGGGTGTTGAATGAGAACACGTGGACTCAGGGAGAGGAGCATCATACACTGGTGGCAGTTGCGGTGGGGTAGGAGAGAGACAATGGGAGGTGGGGAAGGAGGGGAGGGTGGGGAGGGATAACATGGGGAGAAATGTCAGATATACTACGTACCTAAAGTAAAATAAATAAATTTAAAAAAAAAAAGAGCAGTGGTTTTAAAAAAAAGTTATACATCTAGTCTATGCAATGTTATGCAGCTTTTAAAAAGAATACAGGAGGTATAGTCTTGTGTGAGAAAATATCAAATATAATAATAAATATAATATGATCCTACATTAAATACATATGTAAGTGTGCCCATATATATATGTGTATGTATATATATATATATATATATATATACATAAATGTATAATATGTCTGTAAAGCTTATATATAAAATGAAGAATGTCTATATGAAGAATATTTTTAGTGTGACATTTGAGTGTTTTAATTACTAATCCTTCTTCAAAAACACATATTAAAAAAAGGAAAGAGTAAATGAATTAACGTGGAGATGCAACTGGATTGTCCACTTTTTTTTTTTTTTTTNAGACACCATCTGGCAAAACAGTGGGTAAAAGTATGATGTAAAGCAGGACAATGACAATCACCACAGATATTCACTAATTACAAAACGGGAAAATACCAACTTTTTTTTTTTTTTTGAGATGCAGTTTCGCTCTTGTTACCCAGGCTGGAGTGCAATGGCGCGATCTTGGCTCACCGCAACCTCCGCCTCCTGGGTTCAGGCAATTCTCCTGCCTCAGCCTCCGGAGTAACTGGGACTACAGGCATGCATCACCATGTCCTGCAAATTTTTTTTCTATTTTGTTTTAGTAGAGACAGGGTTTCACCATGTTGACCAGGATGGTCTCGATCTCTTGACCTCGTGATACACCCGCCTCAGCCTCCCAAAGTGCTGGGATTACAGGTGTGAGCCACTGTGCCCAGCCAGAAAGTCCAATTTTTAACATTTACTGAGAGCTTTTAATGTGGCAGATATTAAATGAACATGTAAAGGTGAATAATTATACTTAATGTAAATAATTTATACAAAATGTAAATTTGTTCATTTAATCCTTATAGATCTGCAGGGCACAATTAATAATTATATTTCATATATGAGATAACTAAGATTCATAGTGGCTGGCTAATGTGTCCACAGTTACACAGCTGATAAATGCCAACGTGAATGCCTAATCTGTTTGATATCAAATTCTCTCTTTTGTGATGAACAGGTAAGAATTATTTTATATTAACATATCAAAGCACCCGCTTACGAGGGTTGGTGTCTGCTTACTGAATTATGGTGTTTTATATATATAAACGGCTATTTCCAAGTACTTGAAAATGATCATTTAATTCAAGTATATCAATGCATATTGAATGCTTACTTTGTATTAGGCACTATGCTAGGTCATAAAAACAAAAAGATGACTAAGAGGTTGTTCAGGTCCGCAAGCAGCTCAGTTTAGCAGAGGAGAAAAGGAAATAAACAAATAGTTACAAAAACACCATGTACTAAAGGTATAAAGTGCTTAGGCAGAAAGAAGGTGGCCTATTATTTGGGGGAACACATGTCAGTTGAAAACCTGTATGTAAGATTTATTTACTTAGCAAGCTTTTTCTACATACCATTTGGAACAGAATCCTAATATAAATTTTAATAAATTCCCAAATAGCAAATTCAAAATTTTTAAATGGCATTATCATTAATACTAACATTTAAGGGTTTTTCACAGACAGCCTAACACACATTCTAGCTATTCTAGAAGGAAATAAGACCAATCACATGACACAGATAATTTTTTAAGAAAAAAAATTAGGGGAGAATTGGGGGGACATTCCTCTTTTAGTCATATGTTCATGAAATTCTTCCATGGTTATATAATAATTTATTGCCTTGGTAGTTTGGTTTTACAGGAAAGATTAAGAATTGAATATGACTGATTAACTCCTATCTGGAGTCTCTTTTCCACCTACAATTTCACTTGAACATCTATCAGACTCCGCAATATGAATTAAATTAAGAATCATCAAAAAGTTTCTTTATTTTGCATGGTTTGTTCAATAAATTACAGCAAGTTGACAGTTGCACCCACCTTATTAAAATGTGATATTTTGCTTAGCTGTAAGTTACAGCATATTAAAATATGTTAATAATTCTAATTAGTTCTTCTCAGAGACAATACATATATTTTTCAAAATTGAAAACAAAATCTTACTGCCAATAAACTGATAGCATTCAAAATTCTGTATTAAGAAAATTTTAATCAAAACTTCATTTTTATTCAAAAAAAAAAATGGTGATAGCTTCCCAAACTGGTTTTACCTTAAGGAAATTTTTGACTAAATTTGTTGTTATCTGCTTAAGGTATCCTTTATAGAGTACTGTATAAACATACTACCATACTACCAAGAGATAAAAGGTAGGACAAATGATTCTTCCTTTGTACCACTCCAACTGGCTTTCTTTGATGGGCAACTACAGGACTAACTCTCTCCTGCAGGTCTGTTCCTAACTCAATGATCCCATAAACTGAAGTTGGGCAATCTAAGAGGAAGGAGGGGTAACTGGCCACGGAAACAAATGTGTTGCTGAAGAAAGTACACTGGACATCAGATAAACCTTGTGATTAATGCATTATTGTAGATTTCTCTTAACCCTATAAAATAGAGGACTTGACAACCATTCTTTTAATGTAATTTATGTTTTAGATTTGAGCTAAGAATCACTAGGGAGTGCTCAGTAGAGCATAAGAATTAGACAAGGACTTTTCATGGAATAATTTTATCTGTAAAGTGGTAAATCTAAACATGATCATCTTTAAGGACTGGCTCTCAAATTTGTGAGATCTTGATGCTCAGGAATCGGGTAAAACGTTTGCTCTTAGGTATAAGGAGTTTTCTTTATGCAGAACGTATATGATTCTAAGCATTTTACCTCCTATTTTTATAAAACAGTCAGGTAAATAATCCGTTAACACAGTAGAAGATTTAGAAGATTAATGGGCAGATCCCTAAGTCCCTAATAAAATATTAGCAAACTGAACAAAACAAAACAATAAAGACATACCAAACAAGCGAGGTTCTGTTTGTGAGTTGGTGAAGCAAATAGCAACCTAAGATGTACTGTGTGAGAAAAACCAACACAGTCCCTCTTCCCATCTTCCTCTCTATAAATAGACAGGTACAGGTGCATAAATATATTCATATATCTCAAACATGTACATTGCAAAGAAGATGGGAAGCAAATGAAACAAGTCGTCTAGAGTAGTTACCCCTGGATGGTGAACTATAAATGATGGTTATCTGGCTCTCTCTACTTTTTCTGCACTCCCTAAATTTCCTGCTACTTATAATTTTAAAAATATATTTAGATACCACTTATTTGTTTCTACTAATAGCCCCCAGATGTGGGATGCTTGAAATGTTTAGCGAGAAATAATTTTAAATAATTTTAGCCTACAAGAGCATCTATGGCCTAAGCGCCCATAAGCAAGAAATGTGGGAAGCTTGACTTAAACACAGAAAAAGCTAGATTCACAGGTCACAAAGGGGCACTTAGAACAAAAAAGGAAAAAAAAGGTGTATTCTGGTCCAAAGTGATGGTTGGGGGGCAAATTACACTTCACAGTTCGTATCAAGAGATTATGTCAATTTCATAAGAGCTATTCATTGCACAATGTGGTGAACAAAGAGATAAAACCTATAAATTATCCACTGACTATCTGTGGGATATTTAGAAGAAATTAAAGTAAAAATCTAAGGCATTTATTTTAATGTCCTATTTTACATTCCAGATTCACAGACGTACAGTTCCTTGGAATCCTATTGACCTTTAAAAAGATTATACTTCTTGATGTGACACAGTGAAATAGAAGCTATTAAGGAACAGAAACATCTGATTGGGTTTCATAAAGACGTGAAGGTGTTCACACTCAGCATGGACACCTGCATTGTGCTGGCGTCCTCTCCCTCCTCTCGTTGCTGAACTTGAGATAAATAGAATCACAGAATTAGGAAAATTGCAGAGCTACGTTATGGAAACTAATTTGCAATTTTCAAAGAGAGTCACAGAAGCAAGAAAAAAAAGTTAACTGCTTCTCCAGCCTTCCATAAATGATGATTAGAGAAGCAAGAGGCCAGAGAAACAGAAATGAAGAAGAGGACTCCACAGATGAGCTTCTCCAGGAAGGTGAATGATGCCCAGTGATCTGGAGAAGGTCACAGATTCCAAACCAACAGTTATTGGGCACATTCCTTGGAACATGTGTCTTCTTTTGGATCGAGATAACTGGCAAAAAAAAAAAAAAAAAGAGTCAACCTTCCGTTGCAGTATGTGTCATAGAAGGTTTTTGAACCTTTTGTCTCATTATTACTGAAGATCTTGTCTGGGAAAATCATCAGGAGAAAGTATCCCTGCTACTGGATTAATTGGAGGAAATGTCGAACATTTATTGACTTCAACTAAATACAAGTTCAGATGTTTCCTGTTATTTTCCAGCCTTTTGAGTAGCCGGGACTACATGTGCACCACCAGGCTGGGCACAGCGAGCAAACTTGTAGTGGGGTCTGGATCACAGGGCTTTTGTCTTCATCTCTCAGCCTAAGCTGAGGAGCTGATTTAACTCAAAGAGAACACGGGCCACCAAGGAGGAGTAATATCTGTCGTATTTTAAAAATGAGTATAATCATCTTAGAGCCTGAAATTCCAGACTACTTGTCCAAACTACTAAACACCAGCTGTCTCTGTAGAAATACATTGTTTTCAATCTGCAAAAAGTCCCAGGGATTTTTTAGTGCCTGGTCCTATCAAGGACCCAGGGATCTCATCTGTCCACTCTGCCATTCTCTGTGTGTTATCAGGACACAGTTCCGGGTGTCACAGGCTGGCATGATCCCATCCACAGAGAAAGGGAGGGATTTCCTCCACATGTCTATCTTATTAGGTAAATTATTCCCCAGGAACCGCTAGCAGACATCTCCTCCAGACCCTTTTACACCAGGATTGGGTTTTATACCTATACCATAGGGCAAGGAAGATGAGAATGCAAATATAAGAGGTTTCAATATCTATTGTGGGAGAAAGCTCTCAGCAAGCAAGAAAAAAGATAAAGAAATAGCTGTTTTGGAGGCAACCAAGAGTTTTGCCACAGGAGAACAGAGGAGGAGGGGTACCCAGATAAGACTTACTCAGGAAAGTTAAAAGAACAGCAAAGAAAACAGCTGTGGGTACAAAAGGCAAACCAGTGTTTCCTTCCCAACGCTGACAAGAATTGTATAGGAGAGGGTATAGGAGGGAATTGTCTTTTAGTCTCCTGCATGTCATAGGTTTTGAATAAATTTTGAATTTCCTCATGAGGTTGAACAAACTGAAATGTAAGGTCGATGGGGCTAAGACATAATTATGGTAACTCAGGATAAGAATATTTGGGTGCAAATCTCACTTTTTCCATTGAAATCAGAGAATACGACAGTACCTTTTACAAACATCCTGGTGGCAGAGACAGTCTATGACCTGGCCACTGCAGGGGCTCAATCGTCATATCCACGCAAGTGTGCTTTTCACATGAGACCCAGGCAAAAAAGACTGTTACTTTCCTACTTTCTTCTCTACTTTATCAACCCATTAATACTATCTTTCACCATGGTGACGAGAATGACTGACACATGGGAACAGAGATTCATTTTTATTGCGAAAGAAAAAAATCCCGCCTTCAATGCAGCATTAAAGAGCACGAATTCCTTATCCTTCTTTGTGTTAAGTGTGTGTTACTTAGGCTTAGCTCATCTGTGTTTAATCGGCTTCCTTCATACTCTCTCCATGAAGCCAGAGATGTACATATTAAACACAGGAGTTTCTGACAGCTTCTCCCTCCCTAGGGCAAGATTGCTCAACTAATAATAACTAAGATATCTTTTGACAAGTGCAGCTAAGAGCTGGGAAAGCTTAGTCAATCTACATCAGCCTTGTTGGCACTTTCTTTCCATTTCCTACCTGCATTTTCTTGAATGATGGAAACTGGAAAATGACTGCAGAACCCACAAAATCCAGGAAAGGCAGCAGATGAAATCAGGCCTGGAAGGCTAGTGAGGAATGAATGCAAAAGCAGACTCATATTGATCAGGGAAAGGAAAATACTTTGTCCAACTACAATTGCAGCTGAAACCCATAAATTAGACGATTGAAGCAATAAGACACGTGAAATGGCTTTTAAGTCCACTACCCGCTCTGTGTAATAAATTTCAAATGACATCGAGGCTTTTAGTGGAAAGAATGATTTATTGCCATCTGCAAGAAGGAAGCTTTCAGGGATTATCTCTAAAGTGGCAAAACACTATTCCAAATTTCACAAAATTAGCAAAGCTTCATGAAGCTCGGTGACTGAACTGACAAGCAAGCTAGGTCAAAAAAAAATTTAATAGAATAAAAATATCGCAAATGTGTATTCTCATATACCAATACTTAGAGGTGTATTACTTCCTCAAAAATAATCTAAACTCCACATTAAATGAAAACTTCCTTAGTTAGAAAAAAAATCCTGAGGATATCTAATTTTTGAAATACTTCTAATATATGTGTATATCCCAAAAGGATAGATACATAGAAAAGTGTAACCCTATTCCTACTCACTTTTGGCATGAATTAATTCTAAATAGATTTACGTTTCTTGCCTCAGGCAACATCTTCCATTTATCTCTTCATTTAGAAGGAGCTGAGACAGTTCCTTCTAAATGAAGGAATGAACCATCTGAACAGGTGATGGAGGCAACAATCATGGAGCTAACTTTACATTCCAGTGTTCTCTTGCCTCTGTGATTAGGTTCACACCTGTAATTCCAGCACTCTGGGAGGCTGAGGCAGGAGGATCCCTTAAGGTCAAAAGTTTGAGACCAGCCTTGGCAACAAGGTGACAACCTGTCTCTACAAAAAAATTTTAAAAATTAGCCCAGTATGGTGGTGGGTGTCTGTACTCCTAGCTACTCAGGAAAGCGTTGGCAGGAGGATCGCTGCAACCCAGGAGTTCGAGACTGTGGTGAGCTATGATCGCACCACTGTACTCCGGCCTGGTCGACAGAGTATGACCCTGTCTTAATGGGGGAGAAATGTTATTAGGCAATTCAAGTAAATTCTGAGAGGTTCTTACTAAAATGCATAATTGTCAAGCAGAAGGGTCTAAAAGAAAATGACAGGGAAATCTTCATCTTGGGACGGGAAGCAATAAGGTTGATGCAATGAAGTCAGAGACCTGAAAGAGTTCCCAGACCTTGTGCTTCCCTCTTGTCCACCAACTCCTTTCATTCTAGGAAGTTTGCAAAGAATCAGGAAGTGGGAAATTAAGAAGCATGCTTTCTCTACAGACAATAGACTTTCACCATCAGAATTGTGGATTTCCGGCGTGCAATGTACCCAGCGTGTTTTCTGAGTTCTGTCTCTCTGTCCAGGCCCTGCAGCACGTGGCAATGAAGAGGAGGCACCTGAAAGCTTAGAGGCATGGTGTTTCCTCCGGCTCCAGCTCTGCCTCTTCTAACTAGTCCTCTCGCTTTCTGAGGACCCAGTCAATTCTAAGAAATAATTGGCATCCATTAATTTACCATATAGTGCACCTCCTTATTTTCCTTCTATGTCATCTATTTTACCACTACAGAGATTCAGATTTAATTATCTCATCTGTCAAGACTATAGTCTAAGAAAGAAAATGTTTTGGATATTAACACAGTCTCTTTTTTCACCCTGTAAATGTAATGGAACTGTATTCCAATTTTTAATGATTTCTCAATTACTGTAAGATAGAAAAATAGCAAAAAAAAAAAAAAAAGTGCCTCTTTCAACTCACATAATTAAAACGAATATCTTCCTTAGACAATTTTCAAGTTGCCATTCTTGAAACTGTGCATGGTTTAACTGTTCATAAGTGGTAAGACTAATGAATAAAATGGAAGAGAACTTTACAGTTTAGTATCTCATCTTTTCCCAATCCTCTGCATATAAACAAATTCTTCCTATAAATGATAATTAGTGATAAAACCCACAAAGTACATTGTATTTGAGGTATCCAGTGTCTTCACATATGTCAAGGCATATTCTCCCACTTGTCATTTACAAAAATGTTTTCTCTCACACATTTATGATATGAATATCAAATAAATAAGTCTTCCAGCACTTATATTTGCACTCAATCTGAAGATAAAGAGAAGTAATTCCTATCCAAAGAAATGAAATATTCCTCAAGCAAGTAGACTCATAATTTTACACATGATGTTAAAGTATTTTAGTCAGGTATAAGCTCCCAAAACCCTCTGATCTGAATTCAGAAATTAATTAATGAGTAAATTTTTTTTAAGTTTCCAAGTTAACTGAAAGACTGGTATGCAGGAATAGCATAGACACTATTCAAAATAATATGATTCGTCCAGGTGCAGTGGCTCACATCTGTAATCCCAGCACTTTGGGAGGCCAAGGCAGGCAGATCACCTGAGGTCAGGTTGGTCTCGAACTCCTGACTGGTTGAGTCACCTTCAACCCACTGGAGCCAACATGGCAAACCCCATCTCTACTAAAAATACAAAAATTAGCCAAGCATGGTGGCACACACCTGTAATCCCAGCTAATTAGGAGGCTGAGGCAGGAGAATCACTTGAACCTTGGAGGTGAAGGTTGTGGTGAGCTGGGGTCACACCACTGCACTCCAGCCTGGGCATGAAGAGTGAAACTCCACCTCAATCAATCAATCAGTCAATTCATTGTAAAGTAGTTCTCTCTTGAATACCATCTGTTCTAATTATCTATTGCTGTGCAAAAAACCACTCTAAACTCAGTGACATAAAATAGCAACCATTATGCTCACAGGTTCTGTGGTTTGGGATTTTGAACAGGGGACGGTGGGGAGGCTTATGTGTGGTCCTGGGCATCTGGGGCCTCGGCTTGGAAGGCTCCAGTGGGTTGAAGGTGACTCGACCAGTCAGGGGCTGGAATCACCTGGAAGCTTCTTCGCGCACAGTCTTTTAGTCAAGGAAGTTTCTTCTAGGAAGTGCCTGAGCCCAGCTTGGACTGTCAGGCAGCATGCCTGCACATAGTCTTTCCACATGACTTGAGTTTCTCCCAGCATGGCAGCTGAGCTCCAGAAAAAGCTTTCTGAGATGGAGCTTCTGGAAAATGAGTCTTCTAGGAGACCAAGGCTGATACTACTTGGTTTTATCCTGCCCAGCCTCAGAAGGTCTACAGTATCACTTTCGCCAAATTCCACTAGCTACAAGCGAATTCTGAAAGGCAGCCCAGTTTCAAAGGAAGTGCAATGAGACTCTTCCTCTTGATAACAGAGTTACAAAGTCACACTGTCAAAGAGTATATGGGTTGGAAGTTATTGTTGGAGCCATCTTTGGAATATACGGTTTGCTCAACCACCAAGGGAAGAAGATTGAATGTGAAATGCTTTTACTATCTTTTACACGACAAACTATGCTAGGTAATTTACACATAATATCATTAAGTTACCAACAACTCTATGCTTCAGTTCTAACAATGGCCACGTATTAACAATATCTATTTTTAATGTCTTCCCAACTAGTTGATAAATTACTCCAAAACAATGATTTTATTTTTATCTGTTCCCAATGCCTTACATGATACCAGGCATGTAATAGATGCTCAAATATTTGTGAAATAAAAAATCTCTGTAATAGATCTGGTCATAATTACTCATTTACATACAAGTTCTCTGTTCAACTCTCTGCCTCTTGCTGACTTGGACTTTGTCTTGCTTATCCCCAAAATTTAACATTATGCCTGGTACAAAGTAAGTTCTCTCTCTCTCTCTCTCTCTCTCTCTCTCTCTCTCTCTCTCTCTATATATATATATATATATATATATATATATATATATATATATATATTTAGAGCTGAACTAGTCTTTGTTCAGAAGATAGCTCCACTATATTGAAACTACTCCAAAAGCTATTGGGTTAACACAACAAATGTTTTATTATCATCTGAGATTCTGCACATTGACTAGGCAGTTCCGATGCTGGCTGATTTGCAGTTATCCAAGCACTCAGATGATCCAAAACCACCAAGAGGACTCCCTCCCATGACTGGCAACTGATACTGGCTATTCGCTGACAGCTTAGAAAGGCATCCTGCTAGGAGTCTTGCAGGGGGTTTCTCCCTGGTTGACACGAGCATCTCACAGCCATGGGGGCTATGTTCCAAGAGGGTGGACCAAGAGCAAGCATTCAGCCTTCATTTGGCAGCTTTTATTTCTTCTCCCTTGGAATCTTCATGAAAGCTAGACCCAGAATTGCCACAGTATCACTTAGCCATATTTTATTCATTAAGCTGTCATAGTGCCAGTGAGATTCAAGGGTTGAGAAAGTAAGTTTCATTCTCAAAGGGAGTGATCAAAAATATGCGACCATCTTTAATCCACCACAGAACGGGAAAAAGGAAAAACAAATGCAGACTACTTTGGTGCAACTTCTTTTGTTTGTGAATAAGTAGAATCATCCAACACTACACCAACGGTTAAGCAAAGCTCAAGGTGAGCATTCTAAATTGATTCCTGCAGAGCTCAGAGACAGAAAACCTGGCCTTTTCCTGGTTGTCTAGTAAGACTTGGGTATTCCACATAAGGAATTCATATTATCTTTTTATAAATCATTTGAGATAAGCTAATTGAAGAAGATAAGCCAGTTGGACATATAACAACTAACACTCTGTCCACTTCTTTTAACCAATGCTAATTGAGGAAAAAAGTTTCATGGGAAAATAGTCCTAATTTTAGCTAAAAGAAAAAGAAGAAAAAGGAAAAACAGTTACAAACTTGAATTTATAATACCATCCCAATTATGTTTTACTTACGTGTAGTAAGTTGAAACATGTTAAACAAATTTTATGGGAAGCCATTGTTTTGGGCTGAGCGCCTGCACTACACTTCTACAGACTAGACCAAATCAAAATGGAGTCACCTGTGCTAAGTGACACATAATCAAATTGAAACTTTAAGAAATCAGGTAGATCACCAAAGAGACCAGTTTTTTTCCTCTTGATAACAGAGTTGCAAAGTCACATTGTCAGGATACTCACAACCACAAATTGGAATGGGCCCAGTCAATCTGAGTTCGTTTAAGGGGGAAGTCCCTTCTGCTTTAACCCTTACAAGACAGGTAAACTGAAGTCAGAAGAGGTTAACCAATCCACGTTTTCCTAGTGCGTTGCTTCCTTGTTCCCATCTTACAAAACCCAACTCTTCTGTCATACTCTGCAGAACACACATTCTCTTTTATATGAAATGCTGCCCAGATCCAGGATGTCAAATAAAAGCCAATTAGATCTTTAACCTGTAATTTTGGCAGGTGTTGGGCATTTGTTGCAATAGTATATGAAAACTCAAATCCGTTTTCTTCTCCTGCTTTTAGAAGAAGCTTCTTGCGCATACTTGGAGAATGGGTTTTCAGGTCATATGTCAAGACTGGAATTGTCTTAGCTCCTAGAAAGTTCAATGGACTGTGCTAGGTATAAGGGCCTAGAATCTGGCCATTTCAAAGAGAAAGTTGTTTAGGTGAGTTTTTAAATGCTATGATTCAAATGACTGGGAAATACAGGTGAGTATTTCTGAGGGCTGAAGGAGAATGTGGCCTGATTTGGGATGAACAAATCAGGAATTAGAAGAGTAGAGAAATTCCTCAGGAATGTGAGGAAAGAATAAGAAGGTTGCACAGTGAGAGAGCCTAGATGGCACGTTTAAGTGTCCTTATCTTAGTCTGTTTTGTGTTGCCAGAAAAGAATACCCAAACCTGGGAAACTTACAAAGAAAAGGGGTTTATTTTGCTCACGGTTCTATAGGTTTGAAAGTTCCAAGGGCATGGTCCTGGCTTCTGGTAAGGGCTCTCTTGCTGAGTCCAGGCATGACAGAGACCGTCAAAAAGAAGCAAACACGTTTGAAAAGGTAAAACCCAAAGGGCATCCTGGCTTTAAAACAATGCACTGTCTCAGGAGCTAATCTATTCCCAAAAGAACTAGAGTAAGAACTCATTGTCAAGAGAACAATGCTAAGTCATTCATGAGGGATCTATCCCGTGATCCAAACAACTGCTATGGGTCCCCACCTCCCAACACCACCACACCAGGGATCGAATTTCAATCCCCAGTGTGGTCTTGGTGAGACAATGCAAACCACAGAAGTTCTTGAAAGGCAAGCTGGAGGTCGACACCTCCAAATGAGGCTGCATGGGAGGGCCCCTGGAGGCAGAATATTAAGCTCCATGGATTTGGGAACCACAGCAGGTCCCATGTGGAATGGGGTAAGGGGACTGGGAGGCGCAGTTTCCAGTTCACTAGATAAACTGAAGAGCCGAGGCTCACCCTAACTTCTTGGAATATGGAAATACTGTCGATCTATACTAGCCTAAGAAAGGAGGAGGAAGGCACTAAAAATAACTAAGAGTAAACTGCAACAAATGGACAACAGTGCAGGCAGCTGAAATTTCATTTTACCCAATGTTAAGAAATGTGAAAGGCTGAACGCAGTGGCTCACATCTGTCAACCCAGCACTTTGAGAGGCCAAAACAGGAGGATCACTTGACCCCAGTAGTTTGAGACCAACCTAGGCACATAGTGAGACCTTGTCTCTACAAAAAATTAAAAAATTAGCCAGGCATAGTGGCTTTCACCTGTAGTCCCAGCCATTCGGGAAGCTGAGGCAGGAGAATCCCTTCAGCTCAGGAGATTGAGGCTGCAGTGAGCCATGGTGTGCCACTGCATTCCAGCCTGGGTGACAGAGTAAGACTCTGTCCAAAAAAGAAAGAGAGAAGAGAAGAAAAAAGGAAAGAAAGAATGAAAGAGAGAAAGAGAGGGAGGGAGGGAAGGGAGGGAGGGAAGAAGGGAGGGAGGAAGGGAGGAAGGAAGGGAGGTAAAGAGGGAGGGAGGAAGGGAGGGAGGGAGGCAGGGAATATCAACATTACTTTTTTTCTTTGAGATGAACTCTCTGTCGTCCAGGCTGGAGTGCAGTGGCACAATCTCGGCTCAGTGCAACCTCTATCTCCTGAGTTCNAGGAAGGAAAGAAGGGAGGGAGGGAGGGAGGGAGGAAGGGAGGTAAAGAGAGTGAGAGAAAAGGGGGGAGGGAAGGAGAGAAATGTGACATTACTTTTTTTCTTTGAGATGAACTCTCTGTCGTCCAGGCTGGAGTGCAGTGGCACAATCTCGGCTCAGTGCAACCTCTATCTCCTGAGTTCATGCGATTCTCGTGCCTCAGTCTCTCAAGTAGCTGGGATTACAGGCATGAGCTAGGACGCCCAGCTAATTTTTTTTTTCTTTTGAGACAGAGTTTAGCTCTGTCACCCATGCTGGAGGGCAGTGTCACCATCTCGGATCACTGCAACCTCCACCTCCGGGGTTCAAACAATTCCCTTCTTCAGCCGCCTGAGTAGCTGAGATTACAGGTGCCCACCACCATGCCCGGCTAATTTCTGTATTTTAATAGAGACAGGAATTCACCATCTTGGCCAGACTGATCTTGAACTCCTGACCTTGTGATCCACCCCCCTCAGCCTTCCAAAGTGCTGGGATTACAGGCAGGTAATTTTTGTATTTTTAGTAGAGATGGGGTCTCCCCATGTTGGTCAGGCTGATCTCGTACTCCTGACCTCAAGTGATCCACCGCTCAGCCTCCGAAAGTTGTGGGATTACAGGCATGAGCCACTGTGTCTGGCTGAGATTACATTTATCTAAAGATCACTTTAGACCTAGTTTCTCTCTCTCTCTCTCACACGTACACACACACACACACACAATACATACTATAACTTAACAATTGTTATTTATATGCTGTAAATTATGGCTGGCACTGTTTAATTTTTCGGGTCTCTTTTGCAGTGAATATGCATTAACTTCAAAACTGCAAAACATACACAGGAAAAAAAGGGCATAATTAGATGACAAGCAAAAACCCAAAGTGTATCCTACTTTCCAGCAGTTCCTCTTTATCTGTAATCAGACACATGGCTCCAAGCAAAATCCAAGGCATGAGTTTATATGGTCAAAAGCAGAGCAGGAAGACTGAAGCAAAAATAGTTCTCCTAAGTAGAGAGCTAGCTGCCCAGTGTTTACAAATCCTGGCATCGCCCGCCTAACAGCTCTCATTTTAGCACATTTATTATCTATTTTCACTATTTCCAAAAGGTAGGAGATTACTCTGTGGCAGATTCTAGGAATGCGTCTTTGCTCTCATTTCAGTGAAATCAAGCTTTCTATGTTTCTCCAGAATAAAAGAATAAACAAAACAGTATTTCGAAACTACCCATTCTACGTCCACGGGTCTGGATGAAGCGAGTTCCAGAGGGAGGTGAGGGGAGAAGGCAACAAGAGAGTGGAAATAGGTCAAGATACTGTTTTCAAAAAATTATCACTAAAAGAAGAAAGAAAAAGGATATCACTTTCATGAAAGGGGTATTTCAAACCTATGTCATACTAGAGACCCCCAAAATAGAAATTTCTCTAAGACTCCAGGAGAGAAAAACAGAAATGAAGTAGAAGAAATATACGTTCTCCTCACGCCTGTAATCCCAGCACTTTGGGAGGCGAGGCGGGTGGATCACGAGGTCAAGAGATCGAGACCATCCTGGTCAACATGGTGAAACCCCGTCTCTACTAAAAATACAAAAAATTAGCTGGGCATGGTGGCGCGTGCCTGTAATCCCAGCTACTCAGGAGGCTGAGGCAGGAGAATTGCCTGAACCCAGGAGGCGGAGGTTGCGGTGAGCTGAGATTGCGCCATTGCACTCCAGCCTGGGTAACAAGAGCGAAACTCCGACTCAAAAACAAAAAAAAGAAATATACATTCTCTTCCATCATGCAGTTTAAGGCTGAGACAGAGGGAATGGGACCAAGGCAGACAAACATGACATGACACAGGGACTTCCAAGTTCATCACCTGTCTTTTCAAAATATTGCATCAAGAAACCAAATAGGGTATGTGAGAGAGAAAGAGAGAGAGAGAGAGAGAGAGAGAGAGTGTGTGTGTGTGTGTGTGTGTGTGTGTCTGTGTCTGTGTGTGTGCACGCGCATGTGCATGCAAGCATGAGCGGGGTGGAGAGAGAGAGAGACTGGTTTTTAGGACTTGCCTCATATGGTTGTGGGACTGATATATCGAAAATCTGCAGAGTAGCCCAGCAGGCCTGAGAACCAGGGAAGAGCTCATGTTGCAGTTTGTGTCCAAAGGCAGTCGCCAGGCAGAAGTTCTTCCTTCTCAGGCAATGTCATTTCCTTTAAGACCTTCAGCTGATCAGATGAAGCTCGCCCACACTGTGGATGGTATTCTGCTTCACTCAAACTCTACCGGTTTGTTTGTTTGTTTGTTTGAGACAGAGTCTCGCTCTGTCCACCCAGGTTGGAGTTCAGTGGTGCTATCTCGGCTCACTGCAACCTCCACCTAAATCGGTAGCGTTGGAGTGAAGCAGAGCCCTCGACTGATTTAAATTAGCTACAGAGAAAAGGTTTACTCAATAGCATAACAAATCAGCACAGCTCTGGATTTCACCTGAAAAACATCTCACCAAACTCTCAGGCCAAGAATATATATATATTAATCACATTTTTAAAATACTTTCATTGCAACATCTAGATTGGTGTTTGGCCAAATATCTGGGCACCACAGCCTAGCCAATCTGACACATAAAATTAATCATCTCAAAACCCAAACATTTGGAAAAACAGAGAGAGCTTAGGAAAAAAGCAAAGTGACTCAATCAGATGATGAAGTGGTATCATATGCACGTAATTTTTCTAAACATTCTACTGATTAACAGAAGTTAAAACATCGGTTTGAATGTACTTATTCCACAGTGGTAAGAAGCCGACCTTCCTGGTTAAAGAAAAAGGTATCAGATTTCGTCTGCTTTTCTGAATCAGGTGAATGTTTTAAAGCACCTTGTCTCCAAGTCAGCTTTCACTATGACACTACTTTTCAGAAAGCACTATTAATTCCTATGGCGATCCTGTGGTTGCTGCGATAAATCTAAATTATTCCTCGGTTTCAAGTGAGACCCTTATCACCTGGCCAACACACTTAACCTTACTTCCTTCAATTCTCCAGCTGCGACTTCAGCTACCATCAACATGTCACTTCCTTCTTCTACCGACACTATACTATTGATGCTGTGTAGCTTTTAATTTCTTGTAGTCCACAATGACTTCCCCATTTTTCTCTGCCTATTCACCAAGCCTAACTATCCTTCACAGATCAAATCAACTTCTACCTAGTCTACTGAATCAGGTTCATCTATGAATTCTTCTCTGACTACTCTTGCCTATAGTTACCTGGAAGCCAACTTTCCTGGTTAAGGAGAAAAGTATGAAACTTCATCTGTTTTTACCAACAAGCCTTATTTTATTGAATACTTTATAATATAATAAAGAAACATAATATCAATGATACTAGTGGAATAAATTCAATTCCATTAATTTTTTCTTGAAAATTTTGCTGATATAAGGAAGAGAATATATTGTTCTAAGGAATTGCATCGTTGTTCAAATGATTTATAGTTATAAGGGCATAAAATTTTATTTTCAGTAAAAGTATTTATTGAGCCTCTCAATAAATATAAGTAATTATATATAGTTATATGTTTTACACATAATATATAAAACATTATGTATACAAAGGTGTGTGTGTGTGTGTGTGTGTGTGTGTGTGTGTGTGTGTAATATACACCAAGGCCCTAGCCTTGGTATCAGATTAAGATCTTCAATTGATTAGATGAAGCCCACCCACACTGTGATATATGTATCTCTTGAGATAAATATATATTGGGCTAGGCTTTTGGGATAAATTAAGAAATACAATCACAATCTGGTAGGGAAGAAAAAACAAACCAAAGATCAAACTTATTTTCAATATATCATGATACCTGTGTAACAGATACATGAGCAAAGTACTTAGAAACCACCTAATGCAGCTGCATGATTTCAAAGCTGAAAATACTGAGCTCATAAAGAGCATGTATATTTAGGTAGCGGAATCTGGGACTGGACTCCCAAGTTATTCATTGCTTGCTTCAACCTAATTAAAGTCTACAAAGAGAAAATTATCTACAGAGAAAAGATATACTCAATAGCATAGCAAATCAGCACAGCTCTAGATTTCACCTGAAAAACATCTCACCAAGCTCTCAGGCCAGGAATATGTATTTTTTTTTTCCTGGTTGTAGAGAAATGGCCCAGCCTGGGAGCAGTAGAGCATTAATCTCACCATTAAGGCTCTGACATTGCTGAGGTCTTTACCACCAGTGAGTAGCAATTATTTTTGTAGTAGAGGTCCATGTAAGGAGAATTGATTCTCCAGTGCATATGAATATCCCCTATTAGCCCCACTTGATAAGTGGGAGCTGTGCTTTCGCCTGCCGAGGAGGGCTACGATTGCCCAATCGAACAGTCTCTCTTCATGCATAAACATCACTCCTGCCATCACTAATGGGAAAGGGTTCCACAGGGCTGTGAAAAATAGAGCCCACAGTCTTTTGATAAATCTGTCAAATGTGACATGTTCTATGTGAAGAGCAGCACCACAGCTGATTAAATGAGCAACCCAGTGTACAGTACAATCATGTGTCAAAGCACTCAGTGCAGACAGCTGTTTGCAGCTCTGGGAGACAAATCAGGACTGAAAATAAGAGTCATTGGCAGGAGCCCAGGTAAAAATGTCTTCCACACTGCAAACATCGCACCTCCCTCATTAATATGCCCTTTCGCCTCCCTTCCCTCCTTTACTTTGTTTTAGTCACTCTCTTAGGACCAAATATGTACATCTGGACAAGGAATTCTGTAGTACTGAGGTGACAGGCTGGAGACAAGAACACAGCTTACCTGTCATCCATGTGAACACAACACAGGCCTAGAACCTACCTATGTCTGTCCTTCAGCATTGTGACCACAGGACATGTGCCGGGCAAAATTCTCATGAATCACCAATCAAAGCCTTCCCTTGATGGTCCCTGGTCTCCCTCCTGCATGCAGGCACCCAGGACCCTCACACCACTCCACAAGTCCCACCCAGCATCTACCAGGATCCCCTGGGAGCTCCCACCTCTCCAGCATCTGCCTCGGGGCCCTTGATTTGGACCTTGCATAACCTTTAGCCTCCTCTTCGTCCTCCCTCAGAGCCCAACATGATTTTTTAAATATATAAAAAAGATACCCTCATCTCTGAGAAAATAAATGTATTCCAGCAATGGCCAT